>NC_134085.1:184363665-184667207 GCF_000715075.1 Nicotiana tabacum
TATTATGTATCGACCACAACCTATTTTACGATGAAACGGACAGCACCTCCCCTATATATATGACCTCACACCATTCAAAATAGTCACCAAACAGCCCAAACAACATCAATAATAAACATATTGAGCCTCCCAATATAGTCCACACACAGCCTAATCACTCCATACATACGACGACCACCATAGTCGTGTCAAACAATCTGGAAATGTTACGAATAACTATCAGCCCATAACCCTACATATATATGGTGTTTCCCCACACCCTTCCTCCTCCAAAACTCCACAAGATAGTAGTAAAATACGCAGCCCAACAACAACGCAAAACAGTCCACAAAACAATAACATTACTACCAAACCTTTCGATATATATCTCACAAGTTCTAGCTTCAATGGCTTAGCCGTAACTTGGATAATCTTAAATACATATAGAGTAAGAGGTTCCTTACCTTTATACAGAAAGAACAACTCCAATTTGACCTTAAATTTCCAAGAAATATCCCTCCAATGCTGCCACAACAACAAAAAAATGAAACTAGCGATCAATTAGTGTCTTTCGGCACTAGAATCACTTTAGAAGGCTTGAAATCACCTAGGATTGATATTAAGAACATTAGGGAGTATTTACAGAACATATACCCTTTAAAACAACCTCCCACACGAGCTGGAACGACACAAAAATGAGCAACAACAAGAAGAACAAGAGACTTACTAGCGCCACGGAATTCCCGACACTTGATTTGTGTTGTTTGCCCTTTTTTGGGTCTTGAATCTTGAGAGAACCTTGAGAGGATGTTACTAGGGTTCTAAGGTCTGAAAATAGTGAAAAGAAATGACTTAAAACGGGTTGTAGTCATCCTATATAGGTCCAAATATCTTAAACCGACTTAGTGGGCCCCATAGAGAGGTGCTTGGCGCAGTCTCGCGAAAACGTGAATATCTCTCTACTCCGAGATCGTATCGATGAACGGTTTAATGCGTTGGAAACTAGACTCATAGATCTTTAATTTTGTGGGTAGATCACCCCGTAATTCCTTGTAAATTATGAGAAAAGATTAGAAACATTTGACCTAATGTTTAAGTAAAATTATGAACCTAAGTTGCGACAACTTTTGTCGACTTTTGTTTCATAACTCGTTTGACTTCAAGACTTATGATACGGATATTATATGATTAAAATACCTTAATAAATGACCTTTTGAGTGTATTAAGCACCGCTAGATTACCTGAAAATATGAGTTACAACATCCTTGATTCGTTTAACTTCTAATATTGGTTAATCACCCTTATACACTCTTGTATCACTTAAGACCAATAGGATTGACTTCTTATCATCTCAAATATAATTCCTTCTTGGATTTATGTTAACTAATATATGGCATGAACTAACACATGTGGATATGGGTTGTAACATATCATTTCTCATGAGTCCATCCCAATTCCTTGTTGGGTCAATTTTGGGGTCATAGACTCTCTTTCTCAAGAAGAGTTAAATCCACAAAGCTTGAATCAGTGTTTGCAACCACCAATTCTAGATTAAAACATAAAATCAACCCAAATAGCAAACACTCATAGTCAATCTAACCTTAGATGGCAACACCCATCAATTACCCACACTAGAGTTGAGCCACAACCCTAGCTAATGGGTTTAGCCACTCATGCTAGATACAGAAATTGAAGAAATAGATGAAGAACTAAACATATTAATTAATTAATCAGGGGAAACTACAGTAATCTATATTTAATGGAAAGCAAAATATACCAAAAATGGATACAACACCAAGCGCAGCTTTTGTCTCTCGTTACCTGATAAATCGATCCCTAAAAAAATAGTCAAATGTTCTATTTATACTAGGCTGGAAAAGCTGGACAAAAATACCCCTGCGGGGTCAGTGCGGGCCGCACAAAACGGACCGCAGCTGCACTAGCTCTTGAACTTCAACTGTTTGATGACTTGAGCTGGGGGACACGGACCGCGTGGAAGTGTACCGTGGCCGCGATGGCAACTGGTGCGGTCCGCGCAGTCGTGACCGCGTGATAAAAAATGCCCTTCCCTGAACCTTATGAACGCGGACCGCACATCGCAAAAGTGCGGTCGCGAAGTTCCACCGCGGACTGCGAAGATCCTACCGCGGCCACGTGCCTTTTAGCCTGAATATGTCAAGCCTCTGAACCTCCTAGTGCGGCCGCGGTCACTGTTGTGCGGTCCGCACTAGGCCCCTTTCTTCTTCAATTCTCTTGGTATTTGGTACTTGAGCAGGTTTCACTCCTTTTTGAGCCGATCTTTGACATTTCATCACTTTGTCGATCAAATCTGCAATCAAGCACAACTTGTGAGCATTTAGGAACTAATTTGTAGCAATTTATATTAAAAGCATAGGTAAGCAGGGGCAATAAAACGTTAAAATCCTAACTTATCAACTCCCCCAAACTTAAACCTTTGCTTGTCCTCAAGCAAACAAAATAAGACCCACCCCTTAAAGGAACATCCAAGTAAATCCAGCTATCCTAAAATAACTTCAACAAGCATCAATTGGGACTAACAATTGCCCTCAATACGAATGCATCATTAACACATTTAAAACTTTGAAAACCACGGATCAAGTGTGACACAAGAGCATCAAGAGTTGACACGTTTCATCAACGAGCTTTTTACTTACTTTGGTCATTGTGGAACCCAAACTCTCACATCCTCAACTCTCCCTCAACGAACCTCACCTTTTAAGTATTGACACATAAATCAAGGTTAATGGAATTTCACTCATCTCTCTATAAAAGAAGGTCATAAGTCCGACTCTTAGTACCATATGCTTGCCCCTTATGTAAGTATCCACTAATGTAAACTCTCTTCAACTTGAGATCAAATAGGGCTTTTGTGGAGTCATTGTGAAGGCTTTTAGGTAAGGGTAAGACATATTTTTATTCATATGGGTTCAATCTTCCCTTAAGCACTTCTTTTGATTCATTTTGGCACAACTCTCTTGACTCTTTTGAGTATTTCACTTCTTCACAAGGGGTTAGAGAGACACATTGTCACTCTTTCTTGTACAATTCAAAACATTTCTCCTTTTTCTACCTTTTCCACACCTTTTTCACTTTTGTTTTCCTTAAATCCCTTTTTATTCTTGTTCACATGGGACTTTCTTTTTGTCCTTTTTCTTTTCTTACTTTTTCGTTGCCTTCTTTTCTTTCTTTTGTACCTTACTTCTTTGCTTCCTTTCTTGTCTCTCCCCCTAAACTTAGATTTTTGTCATTACTCAAGGGAAGATTTGGGTGCCAAGAGAAGGTAATCATTTAGAACGGGTATAGGCTTGTAGCATTGGTTCTTGAAAGAAAAAGGTTTAAGACTCAAAAGGGTTAACTGGGGATCATCTCATTGGTAGGCTATGGAATTGTTCAATTTAACATTTGGATCAAGGAGAGCATATAATCATTTCTTAAGTTAAATTTCACCTAAGATTTCGCCTTAACAAACATTCAGGGCAAGTTCTAGACCATTGGCTCGGGACTTGGACTCATATTTTGATTCCTCACCATACACACTAGGGAATTGCTAAAAACATCGATTTGAGGGCCCACAACAACCTTAGTTATGATTTAAGCACCTAATGATCCAAAAAGACCACATGATGATTGTTTGGTCAACACAAGAGTCTCAAAGCCACGACTTTCACCATCCATAACACAACATTATGTCTTTGACCATGGGATCAAAGGCAAATGTCTAGGCCCAAGTGAAGCTTTGCTTGGGGTACCTTTAACTACAACTATCAAAAATAAAAGAAAAATCGAAGAAACGGACTCAAACCCTTAAGAAGGTAGTCACGCCATCTATCATTGGGAAGAGCCACCCGGTTCGCACAATACTCCACCCTTGGAAAGAACCGTGGCATTAAGAAAACCAAGGGCTTATTGGAGGTGTCAAAAACAAAACAAGAGGCTGCGAGCCTAACTACAAAACTAAAAACGAAATTTTTTTGCGAAAATAGAAAATAGAATGAATATATACAATAGGGGAGTAGAATATATAACGGGGATGAATACATACAGAAATGTAAAGTTATATACAGCCCAAAATAAAAAAATATCAACAAAAACATAAACTAAGAATCTATATATACAATCATCCAGATAAAAGTAGGGCGCACCCCCACGAATAAAAGCTGGCATTGTCCTCAATGCCAACTATCAAATAAGCATAAAAACAAAGTAAATGATATAGAAGCTCCCTAGGCTTGGTCCGTCTGCATGTGATCATCAGTGGTTCCCAAGTCCTCTGTATGTACGGGAACCTCAGACTGGTTCCCGATCTCCTGCTGCTCAGCTGCTGGGACTGGGGCCTGCTCCTGGACCGGCTGGATGATAGGTGCATCACTGGAGGGGGTCTCCTGTGGGTATGCTAGCTCAATAACTGCACCAACTGAACTGGGGAGCTTCCTCTTCTTCCTTGGAGGCCTGGGTGCTTGCTCCTGCTGTGGCTGTGGCACTAGTGCTGCTGCTGGGGCTGCATCCCCGAATAGCAAGTCTAAAGGCATTTGGTCCGCCAATAGCTTGTCCACATCAGTCCTTAGCACTCTCACTAACTCCTTGGAATCCCTTGACTTCCTCATCTTCTTGTGCTCCTTGGCAAGCTCCCTCAAAGCCTTGCCATGTGAATCCACTGCCTTAGTCAAGGCGTCCTGAGTCCTCATAATCTTCTCTTGATTGTCCAGGAGCTTCTTCAGTGTATCCTCAATGGATTGAGGAATCTGAGCAGTGGAAGGTGCTGGGTGGGTCTCAACTGTAGCAGACAATGTAGACAACTTGGATGTCGCAGCTGACATCCAGTTGTTCAAACTGGCTAGTGTCCAGCTCAATTGATGGGCTGTGAAAGGATGAGTCCGGGAAGAAAGAACCCCCGGGTCAGCTAAAGTACTGGGGCCAGTAGAAAAGGAGGATCCTGGAGGCAAATCATCAACAGTGGTGGCAGAAGGCATGGTAAAAGGCTCTGTGGAGGGCTCAACAGAAGACTCTACCGCAACTGGCTCCTCAGACTGGCCAGCTGGGGTAGAAACAGGCGGCTTGTAGTTTTTGTCCTTAGGGTTGTCTGACCCCTTCAAACTGTACCAGGAGAATGGAGCCACAGGTTTGACCTTGACGTCAAACGGTCTCTTCTCCACCTCCAAGTCCTGGAAATACATAGTGAGGGTGCTGAGAAAAGGGTAGTTCCGGTCATGCTCAACCCCCACTGCAGAAATAGTGCGGGACATCACATTGCCCACATTGATAGGATAGCCTGCCATAATAAAAACAATAAGAACCGCCCAAGTAAGTGGAATAGTCTGATCATGGGTAGTCGGGTCGAGCCGACTGCACACAAAGGTCAACCACCCTCTAGCCTCGAAGTTGAAAGTTTTCCGAAGTATTTTGGCCCCTGCTTGTAACCATTCTGGAACCGTACCCGGGATTGCAAGGTATGAAGCTAACCACGGACGAACCTCATCACCCATTGCTAACTTTTCATTGTAAAGGGACTCATCTTCATCAATGAACCCCAAGTATTCATTCAGTGCCCTCCCGGTGAATACCACATTTTTGTTTCTCACCTTGGTTACCTTAGTGCCCTTCAAGATATAGGCCATATTGATGTAAAATTCCTTGACCATATGCTCATTCGCCTTCAAACAATTGTCTTTAAAGAACTCCCAACCCGCTCGAGCCTGAAACTGTCTATGCACATTGGGGTGTAGGGGTAGAAGGTCTTTGTCAATGAAGCTTCTCTCAAGAATCAACTTCCGTGACGGCCACCATTCCCTAAACTTGTGGAATGCCACCTGGCTGACAAATCGATCTTCCCAAACTTCAGGTTTTCCAGTTCGTTCAACACCCCCAACCTGGGGCACACCACTGTCCGGTACCTCATTATCACTATTAGTCCCACCCTCTGCACTCTCCCCAGATACTGAAGCTATGGGGGAGGTGGAGTATTCACCGCTGCCTGCTACTGAGCCATCAGACGACTCAGACGATACACGTTGTGGGGCTTGGGCAGTATGTGAAGCTGGGACTGCAGGAGCTAGCCCTGAATCAGAAGAGAGGTCTTGAGAGGGTACGTACTCAATCCCCGATTGGTCATCTATAACAATTTGTTTCCTTGTTTTCAGTTTAGGTCGGGGAGTGAGTTTAACTTGTTTTCCTTTTCCTCCCCGGGAGGAGTCACCTCGGCCGAGTTGTTTGGCACATCTTCCTCGTTGTTTTACCATTGTCTGCAAGCAAACACATCTGACATTGTTAGTTGAAGCACAGGTAGTGAAACATGTGAATGACTTAAAGTTGCAGACAACAAAATGAAAGTTGCAGACAACAAAATGATTATTGCAGACACTGCTGCAGAACCAGGCACCGCGAACCGCACCATCAGGAATGCGGCCGTGTTGGAAGCATTGCGTACCGCGCTAAGATGACCGCGGGCCACACTGAACAAAGCCCTAGGAAAGGTCTTCTCTGAATCTCACACCACGGTCCGCACAAAATGGGGTCGCGGCCGCGGTGGGCCAGCGTGGACCGCACAAACGTTACCGCGGCCGCCTGGAAACAAGTTGTTCTTCAGTCAATCAAGCATCACAGACCACGTGGAAGTATAATGCGGACCGTGTTAGGGTACCGCGGACCGCGCTAAGGCGACCGCGGGCCGCACTAGGTCAGTTTCAGGGACTAAGCTAGGGTTGCATGCTTTATTCTATTTTTGTTCAAATTTTTACCCCTACTTGTCCCTACTCAGGTGCCCAATCCTTAAGTACTTTAAACTAATCACGAAATCTAACCTAGACTAACAATTTGAAGAAAATCATGAAGAGAAAGAAGTTACAGACTACTGGCAAGCAAATAAAATAAAAATAAGAAAGTAATTAATCATGAATGCATGAAATGTTACCAGGATTAGGAAGAATGAATGCAATCTATCCACACAAGCAATAATCTCAATCTTGGAAGAAGGTGAATAGTAGAATTAGGGTTTTGGGTTTCCAATTTGCAAATAGGGTAAAGTGAGACCCTTGGTCTCTATTTATAGATTCCCCAGTGGGCCCCGTACTCACCTACCAGCGCGGCCGCACAAAAGTGATCGCGGACCGTGTGGGTTTATTTGTATGAACCTTCATGAAGCACCCTACGCGGACCGCACAAAAGTGGAATGCGGCCGCGTAGGTCCTCCGCGGACCGCACTAACTTGACCGCGGCCGTGGTGAAGAACTTCAGAGAGTCCCCTTTTTGACTCCTGCCGGTGCGGACCGCACAGAGTGCACCGCGGCCGCACTGGCAGTCTTCAGAGACTGCAATTTTCCTAATTGTTTTGCACTGCTTCAACACAATCCCTGCAACATCTCACAAACAATTAGCTCAAAAATCCTAAGCTACAAAGAAAAATCAAAAATACATGGGTTGCCTCCCAAGAAGCGCCTGATTTAACGTCACGGCACGACGTATGTTACCACCCCATCACTTTAGATGAAGAAGTGCCACTATGTGGCTGCCATCGAACTTTCCAAGATAATGCTTGACCCTGTGGCCATTGACTCTAAAGACTTCACCATTTTTTTTAGATCAAGAGCACCAAATGGGGTCGCAAACACAACTTCAAATGGCCCACTCCACTTTGACTTGAGCTTACCTGGAAACAGACGTAACCGGGAATTAAACAAGAGAACCATATCCCCAACTTTGAACTCCTTGCCCCGAGCATATTTGTCATGAAGGTATTTCATTTTGTCCTTGTACAAGGACGATCTAGAGTATGCATGGAATATAAACTCATCGAGCTCATTGAGTTGTTCAACCCTCAGATTTGCAGCAACATCCCATTCTAAGTTCAACTTCCTCAAGGCCCATATAGCCTTGTGCTCCAATTCCGCCGGAAGATGGCAAGCTTTTCCAAACACCAACCGGTACGGAGACATACCAATCGGGGTCTTGTAAGCTGTCCGATAGGCCCAAAGAGCATCATCCAATTTTTTCGACCAATCGGTCCTATTTGCATTTATAGTTTTAGCCAAGATACTCTTAATTTCTCGGTTGGAGACTTCCACTTGACCGCTAGCTTGAGGATGATAGGGGGTGGTTACTTTGTGATTAACTCCATATTTGGCTAGCAATGAATCAAAAGCCTTGTTGCAAAAGTGAGATCCCCCGTCACTAATGATAGCGCGGGGAGTGCCAAACCTCATGAAGATACTCTTTTTAAGAAATGCCACAACACTCTAGGCTTCATTGTTGGACAAAGCCACAGCTTCAACCCACTTGGAGACATAATTCACTGCCACAAGAATGTAAGTGTTTCCACAAGAGCTCACGAAAGGACCCATGAAATCGATGCCCCAAACATCAAAAATATCTACCTCGAGAATTGTATTGAGGATCATCTCATCCCTTTTTGAAATTCCGCCGACTCGTTGGCATTCATCATATCTTTTGACCACATCACTGGCATCTTTAAACAAAGTAGGCCAATAAAATCCCCAACTAAGCACTTTAGAAGTCGTTCTCGCCCCGCCATGATGGCCACCATAGGGCGAGGAATGGCAAGCTTCCAAAATACCCAATTGCTCCTCCTCCGGGACACATCATTGAATCACACCATCGGTGCAAATCTTAAATAAATAGGGCTCATCCCAATAATAATCCAAGCTATCCTGCTTGAGCTTCTTTCTTTGGTTAGAAGAGAGCTCACACGGGATGATTCTGGTAACAAGATAATTTGCAACATCGGCGAACCATGACATTCCACTCATTGACACCGTAAGGAGTTGCTCGTCGGAAATGTATCATTGATCTCAATGCCGTTACAAGGCCTCCCCTCCTCCTTCAAATGGGACAAGTGGTCCGCCACTTGATTCTCACTACCCTTCCGGCCAACAATTTCTAAATCAAACTCTTGAAGAAGAAGAACCCATCTCATCAATCTTGCCTTTGAATCTTTCTTGGTCATAAAATACCTAAGGGTGGCATGGTCGGTGTGCACAATAACTTTGGCCCCCATAAGGTAAGGACAGAACTTTTCCATAGCAAAAACAATAGCCAATAGCTCCTTTTCGGTGACTGTGTAGTTCCTTTGAGCCTCATTCATGGTCTTGCTTGAGTAGTATACCGGATGGAACATCTTGTTGATCCTTTGGCCTAAAACCGCCCCCATCGCAACGTCACTAGCATCGCACATGAGCTCAAATGGTAAGCTCCAATTTAGTGTGGTGATGATGGGGGTAGTTGTCAACTTTTGTTTAAGAAGCTCAAAAGCCTCCATGCATTTCTCATCAAAAACAAACTTGGCATCTTTCTCTAGAAACTTGCACATCGGGTTAACTACCTTAGAAAAATCTTTCATGAACCTCCGGTAGAAACCCGCGTGCCCAAGAAAACTCCTCACCCCTTTTGTAGAAGTAGGGGGAGGAAGCCTTGAAATAACCTCGATTTTGGCCTTATCCACTTCAATTCCTCGCTTCGAGATCTTGTGACCCAACACTATACCTTCTTCTACCATAAAATGACACTTTTCCCAGTTTAGAACAAGGTTGGTATCTTCACACCGAGCCAACACTCTATCCAAGTTTACCAAGCATTCCTCAAAAGAATCCCTAACCACTCTGAAATCATCCATGAAGACCTCCAAGATATCTTCCACCATGTCAGTGAAAATAGCCATTATGCAACGTTGGAAGGTTGCCGGAGCATTACATAATCCAAATGGCATTCTAGAGAAAGCGAATGTGCCATAAAGACATGTAAAAGTCGTCTTTTCTTGGTCCTTCGGGGCAATGAGAATTTTATTGTACCCCGAGTAACCATCCAAAAAACAATAGAAAGCTCGGCCCGCAAGACGATCAAGCATTTGGTCAAGGAATGGCAATGGGAAATGATCTTTTCTAGTTACCTTTTTCAGCTTCCGGTAATCCATACAAACTCTCCAGCCCGTCACTGTCCGAGTCAGAATAAGCTCATTGTTGTCATTGGTCACTATAGTCATTCCACCTTTTTTCGGTACATATTGCACCGGATAAGTCCATGAACTGTCAGAAATGGGATAAACCACACCTGCGTCAAGCCACTTGATGACCTCTTTCTTTACTACTTCTTGCATAGCCTCATTTAGTCTTCTTTAATGCTCAAGTGAAGGCCTCGCATCCTCCTCCAATATGATTTTATGCATGCAAAAGGCGGAGCTTATACCTCGAATATCAGCTAAAGTCCATCCGATTGCCCTTTTTCGCTTTTCAAGAACCGCCAAGGTGGCCTCAACCTGCATGTTAGAAAGGCAAGAAGAAAGAATAATGGGTAGAGTAGAATTTGAACCCAAGAATTCATACCTGATGTGTGGAGGAAGTGACTTCAACTCCAACACCGGTGGCTCCTCAATCGATGGCTTTGTTGGTGGAGTTTTGCGGTTTTCAAGATCTAAATATAGCCTTCTAGGCTCATAAGAATATGAACCCATACCGTGCAATGCATTCATGCACTCCACTCTACTAGCATCATCATTGACATCCATATTAAGAAGCACGGTCTCAAGAGGATCTTCAACATTGATCATGGAACTTGTGTCATCCACTATCACAGTTGTGATAATGTCCACAAATGAACACACCTCCGTGTTATTGGGTTGTCTCATTGATTTGCAAACATGGAATACCACCTTCTCATCTCCCACTCGGAATGTCAACTCACCCGCTTCAACATCAACCAATGCCTTCCCCGTAGCCAGGAAAGGCCTACCAAGAATAATCGGCACTTCAAAGTCCACCTCACAATCTAATATGACAAAGTCAGCCGGTAGTATGAATTTATTAACACGGACAAGAACATCATCGATTATTCCCAAGGGTCGCTTTATCGATCGATCCATCATTTGAAGTCTCATTGAGGTAGGTCGAGGTTGCCCAATTCCCAAAGTCTTGAAGACCGAGTACGACATCAAATTAATACTAGCCCCCAAGTCACACAGGGCCTTAGCAAAATTCGCACTTCCGATAGTACATGGGATAGTAAAAGCTCTAGGATCCTCAAGCTTGGGTGCCATTGAATGCGCTATGGCACTCACTTGATGAGTCATCTTAATTGTTTCACACTCTATCGACCTCTTCCTTATAACCAAATCTTTCATGAACTTCGCATACCCCGGCATTTGCTCAAGTGCCTCAACCAAAAGGACATTGATTATGAGGCTCTTCATCATGTCAATAAATTTTTTGAATTGATTGTCACTCTTTTGCTTTGCTAACCGTTGAGGATAAGGTGGAGGTGTCCTAGGCAAAGTTGCCTTGGCCTTTTGTACAACCGGCTCGGGCATGTCAATCACGTGTTCCCTAGACGAGTTCATGACATTTTGAGTCTCCACCTACGCTTCATCATCAATATCAATCCGCACATCATTGTTCACATTTTGATTTACCATATCATCAACAATCAAAGGTACATCATCATCTCACAACTCAACATCTTCATCCATAACTTGGTTTTGCATCGAGGCATTCACATCACCGCCTCTTCCACTTCTTGTTGTAACTGCCATCACATGATTATTATTCCCACCCTTTGGGTTTACCACCGTATCACTTGGTAGAGCACCTTTAGGATGAGTATTCAATGTTTGAGAGATTTGGCCTAATTGCACCTCCAAGTTTCGGATAGATGTGTTATGCGAAGCTAATTGGGCCTCAGAATCTTGGTTCTTTTTCATCATTCGCTCGAACATGCTTTCAATTCTCCCGTTATCACTTCCGGACGAACTCGGACCTTGAAAAGGAAAGGGGGTAGATTGTTCGGTTGTTAATACATGGGGGCCTTTGAAAGCCTTGCCCCCGGTTGCCTTGGTTCCCGCTATTGTTCCACCCTCCTTGATTGTTGTTGTTGCCCCAGTTATTGTTACTACCATTCCAATTTCCTTGGTTGCTATGATTACCCCAATTGTTGTTTTGGTTGTTGTTATTCCAATTGCTGCCACCTTGTTGTTGATTGCCCCAATTTCCTTGAGGACGCCATTGTTGATTCGAAGAGGTACCTCTGTTCCCTTGGTAGTTGCTGACATATTGGACCTCTTCACTTTAATCATCATAACACTCATTTGAATAACCACCACCATCATTGTTGTTGTCATATTGTTCACAATTACCTTGAGGTTGTTGTCCTCTTTGCCTCCTTTTCAACATATAAACATCTTCCATTACATTGCCTTGGCGCGGGTTTCGGACTTGTTGCAATTGCGCCTTTGCCAATTGATTCATAGTTGTTGTAAGCTCGGCAATGACTTGGCCATGATCGTGCAATTCCTTGTGCAAATGGATGACCGTGGGGTCACCTTGGGGAACATTTGCTCGGCTTTGCCATGCCGAAGAGGTGTCGGCCATTTCATCAAGTACATCACATGCCTCTTGGTAAGAAAGTTTCATAAAGTTCCCTCCAGCCAATTGGTTCACAATGCATTGATTCGTGGTGTTGATGCCTCGATAAAAGGTTTGTTGAATCATAGCCTCGGTCATGTAGTTATTAGGGCACTCTTTCACCATTGTTCTATATCTTTCCCATATCTCGTGCAAAGGTTCCGTTGCCTCTTGCTTGAAATCGAGAATTTCATCCCGAAGAGCTGCCATATGACTTGGAGAAAAGAACTTGGAAATAAATTTGTCCGCCAATTCATCCCATGTTGTAATAGAATGATTGGGGAGCCTTTCTAACCAATCCAATGCTTTACCCCGAAGAGAGAACGGGAAAAGCCTCAACCTCAATGCATCCCCGGACACGTTTGTCTGCTTGCTACCCCAGCATGTATCCACGAACCCCTTCAAGTGCTTGTAGGCATTTTGATTGGAGGCACCCGTGAAATACCCTCTTTGCTAGAGCAAGGTCAACATAACATTTGTGATTTGAAAGTTCCCCGCCCGGATTCGGGAAGGAACAATAGCACTGGCATATCCTTGATTTGGTAGAACTCTGGGAGCCACTCTCGGCGGTGGCGGATGAGGATCTGGAATATTGTTGTTCTCATTTGCATTTACATTGGCATTTCGGCCTCTCCGTGGAACTTGAGGCAAGACCTCATCTTGTTTTAGATCCTCTACCTCCTCCCCCGCCATCACATTGCCGAGAGGGTCATTTGCATTAAGATCCATGATACCTGATTGATCGACACAAACAAAATTAGTAAACAAGAAGGAAAGAGAAGCAAAACACAAAACAAACTAAACAGATAGTCAACACCATAAGCTCCCTGGCAACGGCGCCAAAAAGTGATCGCTGCCGACTCGACACTACGCTGTGGTAGGAAGAGCGGGTCGCAATAGCTTTTACCTGAATAGAGGTCCGGGATCGAATTTCCACAGGGAGCTAGTCGTGGAGTTGTATTTTCTGTTTAGTCTAGAGTTGCGGTTGTGCTTCTAATGTCACTTCAAACATTTCTGGGTTTTTGATTTATAACTATTTTTATAAGACTATTGATTAACACTAAATTATACTACAAGAATATTGCTAAGTTGTATCTAATGAGAAGAAGGGCACTAAGGTCGTGACACTACCTAGGTGGCTAATTGACTGGTAGATGTTACTTAGGTTCAATTGACATATTTGGGGCTTATGCTATAACCGTTGCACAATCTTACCCACTCTCATACCTCTCGGTAGAGAGAGTGATTTTTTGCCCAATTGACTCTCTCGAGACCAAATGGGTAGGCAAATTAGACCAAGCAACTGGGGTTCAAGTAGAGTGATTACTCTCTCGAGATTTAACCCGTTAATTGGGACTATCATTTCTCATGAGTCCATCCCAATTTCTTGTTGGGTTAATTTTGGGGTCATAGACTCTCTTTCTCAAGAAGAGTTAAACCCACAAAGCTTGAACCAGTGTTTGCTGTCACACCTCCTTTTTCGCCCGCGCCGCCGCGAAGGGGCGCGGAAGGGAGTTTTTCCAATTACAGGACAATCGAAACGAGATTTATTTATTTATTTCAGAGTCGCCACTTCGGAGATTTATGGTGTCCTAAGTCACCGGTTGAATCCCGAATCGAGGAAAAGAATGACTCTGTTTAACAGTCTGCGCACCAGAAATCCGGATAAGGAATTCTGTTAACCCGGGAGAAGGTGTTAGGCATTCTCGAGTTTTGTAGTTCTAGCACGGTCGCTCAACTGTTATATTCGGCTTAATTATCTGATTTTATACAAATACGAACTTATGTGCAAATTCTAACTCTTTACCGCTTTTATTTTTATTATTTTACAGAGAATTGCAACGTTGTGAAAATGTATCTCGAACCACGTCACAATCAATGTACCCGTGGTCGTCGACACATTTCGACTCCGTTGAGATTTGGACTTGGGTCACATCAATGTACACCCGCGTTTAAGAAAGTAAATTATTAAAGGCGCGCCTAAAGCGACTAGCGTATTATTATTTTTGAGAAGGCCGTGAAATCTTGCTAAAACGGCCCATCCGAAGTCTAATTAGTTATTAACCATTTATTGAGGGCCCCACAACTTGCGTTTTATTTTGGCGAAGCACGCCTCATTTATTTTAAGGATATCCTAAAGTGACTACATTTTTATTAAATTTGTCTCTAAAATAAAAGAGAAAAAATCCTAATTAATTACAGGCTTGAAAAAAAAAAGGCGTAACATATTAAATGCTAGATTAAGACAAATGTTAACGGAAAGGAATATTACTAAAATTGAAATTATAAATAAAATACGGAATCGACAAATAATATAATCAAAAGAAACTAATTATCCTATAACTAGATTAAACTCGTATTGTTAGATGACTTGAACCGTTAGAATTAATTATTTACAACTATTTGAAACTAGAATCAATCTTAATTACTAATGCATATTCGAAAGTTTATTAAATTTAAACGTTAACTCGTCTTGTTTGAACTCAAATCATGTCATAATGCCTAATTCATGAAATTAATTTAAATTCATGCTTTAACTAAATTTAGCTACATGTTCACGATTAACCTACTGTTGACAATATTAAAACCTTCATAGCTAGTTAACTAATCAGTTTTGCCAAGCCGATTCACTAAAGACCAACTTATGTTATTTTCCTCTTATTCCAATTATTAAACAGTTTGACAGTAATGAGCATGCTTAAATATATACTATCTAATAATCAAACTAAAGCAGAATATTATTTAATACATCACTACAAGATGCCTAGTTATGCAAAGCAACAGAAATTTACAGAATAATTAATACATGAAATAGCCTAAATACAATCAGTAAAAGAAACAAAGAAAATGTTAAATTAAAACTTCAAAGTTCCATTCTTCATATGTATTCATGCTTTCACATTTCAGTTTACAATATCGACAAGGTTACAGCCGTGTACCTGGTATTGGAAGTAAAAGAAAAGGAAGATCAGTAGAAATGCAGTAGCATATAACAACAACAACACCCTGCAACCAGTAACAACCAGCAACGAGAAACCAGTGACAGATTTTAAAATCAAAATAACAATCCAGCAATAACCAGTGAAGTAGTAGCAAATAACCAACCAAACTCAAGGAACAAACCACATGAAAATCCAGAAACACCAACAATAATCAACGGGCAAAAACAAAATGAACCTTTTTTTTAGATTGAAAGACCAGTTAATGTTTAACCCTTAATTCTCTCTTAATGTTCAGAAAATTCTTTCTTTTAAACTCTCTTCAAATTCGAATCCTCAAAAATCTTTTTATCTTTCCGAATTCTTCTCCTACTCTTTTTTGTGTCTCCAGCTCCCCCCTATTTATTTACAAACTTGAAGCATTTAAACTAAATCCCACCATCTTCTACCCATCCAACCTTTTGAATCCCACTACCTAATGTATTGTCCCCCACTACATTAAACAAATATATTATTTCCCACTAACACATACCTTTTCCTTATTTAATTCCATTATTCCCCACTACCGCATGCTTTGTCCCCCACTATATTAAACAATGTATTAATTCCCCACCATTATGTCTTGTCCCCCACTACGTATTAAAAAATGTATTAATTTAATATTATTAGTACCTAGTGGACGGAACACTCAGATTAAATAATTGTTCAAATTTTCAATTCCAAAAATGCCCCTGAAACTATTGAAATTACCATTCTACCCCTGAAAATACTACAATATACCATTCTATCCCCATCAGCTATAACCAATTCACCTAATCATTTTGACCAAAATACAACAGCTATAACCAATTCCTAATCAAATTTAATCAACAAATTTAAGCTAGAAACTCAGATTATGTCAAATATCATCATAACAAAGACTAAGGATTTAGGGAACCAAACCATATGATGAACAATAAAGAAACAACTGCAATCATTTTGACTGAATAACATTTTTTTAACAACAAACATACTTTCAGATTCAATAACAGTAACAAATTGAACATAACAAACAAGTAGATTCACATCACTAAACTCAAAAATCAATTGAACTTCAAATTAAATCTAACAACATTATAACCAACACACTTCTATATTAAACTAAACAAGAACAAATAAATAAAAACAAACTGAAGAAATAATCAAGAAATGAATCAAACATATACTGATTTCAAATCCGAGAATATCAAACAAGATACGGACAGAAATGAAACTTAAACCAACTAACCGGAAATGACCAACGACGAACTCGAACAGAAACAAATCTGCCCGGAAACTTTGAAACCAAAATAACTCGAATCTGCCCGGAAATTTTTTGTATGTTTTCCGGTTGATTTCAGGCGATGAAGCTGGACTACGAAGACGAAGAAGGAGCAGCAGCGTTTGATGTTATGGTTGTTTGGACGTGAGGCTGTGTGTGTGTGTGTGTGTTGAGGTGAAGCAGTAGCAGTGGATGCTGGAGCTCGACGGGAGGCCAACAACAATGGTGGTTTGGGTGGTATTCATAGCTGCTGGACGAAGAAGAAGAAGAAGCAGCAAGGGTGGTCGACAAAGTTGCTACTGGTTTGGGGCGATAGAGGCGACGTTCATGGATGGTTGCTTGGTGGAGCAGTTGGTCGTGAGGAGGAGGCTATGGATGAAGAAGAAGAAGCAGCAAGGGTGGTCGACGGAGCTCGACGAAGGCAGCCATGAGAGGTGAGGTCGCTAGACGTGAGGGAGCTGGTTGCTGCTGGTTGGGCGACGAAGCAGCGGCCATGACGAAGAAGATGAAGACGGGGCAGCCATGGGAGGGGAGGTCGCTGGACGTGAGGGAGCAGAAGCAGCGAGAAAGGCAGCCATGGGAGGGAGCTTGGTTTGGAGAAGGAGAAGAAGAGGGGGGGATAGCTTTAGGTTTTTTAGTGTTGGGAAATTTAGGGTAATGCAAATGGGGGTTGGGATTAGTTTGGGTTATGGGGTGGACTGGGTCGGGTCGACCCGGTGGGGTTATTTGGTTTGGGTCTGGTTGATTTGAATTAAAAGGTGGCCCAATCCGATTTTCTTCTTCTTTTATTGTTTCTTTTTGTCTTCTTTTATTTTTTCTTAAACTAAAACTAATTTCTAAAAATCCTAAATTATCCTATAGAACTAAATTAATTTATAAAAGTGCAAATTAACTCTCAATAACAATTAACACACAATTAAATAGCAATTACGATAAATCACACAATTTGGACATTAAATGCTAAAAATGCAACGTACAATATTTTTTATGATTTTTGTTCTTGTAAAAACAAACTTAATTGCTCCTAATTGTAGAATTAAATCCTAAATGCAAATGCAACATATTTTTGTATTTTTTATTAATTTAACAAATAAACATGCATGAACAAATACAAATAATTATAAAAAATGCCACGAAAATTCTCAAAATTGCACACAAAGGAAAATTGTTTTATTTTGAATTTTTGGTAGTAATTCTCATATAGGGCAAAAATCACGTGCTTACATTTGCAACCACCAATTCTAAATTAAATCATAAATTCAACCCAAATAACAAACACTCATAGTCAATCTAACCTTAGATGGCAACACCTATCAATTACCCACACTAGGGTTGAGCCATAACCCTAGCTAATGGGTTTAGCCACTCATCCTAGATACAGAAATTGAAGAAATAGATGAAGAACTAAACATATTAATTAATTACTCAGAGGAAACTAGAGTAATCTATATTTAATGGAAAGCAAAATATGCCAAAAATGGCTACAATACCAAGCGCAGCTTTTGTCTCTCCTTCCCAGATAAATTGATCCCTAAAAAATAGTAAAATGTTCTATTTATACTAGGCTGGAAAAACTGAACAAAAATACCCCTGCAGGGTCAGTGCGGGCCGCACAAAATGGACCGCGGCCGCACTGGCTCTTGAACTTCAATTGTTTGATGACTTGAGCTGGGGGACGCAGACCGCGTGGCAGTGTACCACGGCCGCGATGTCAACTGGCGCAGTCCGCGCAGTCGTGACCGCGGACCGCGTGATCAAAATGCCCTTCCCTGAACTATGAATGTAGACCGCACAGCGCAGGAGTGCGGCCGAGAAGTTCCACCGCGGACCGCGAAGATCCTACCGCGGTCGCGTGCCTTTTAGCCTGAATATGTCAAGTTTCTGAACCTCCTAGTACGGCCGACTGTTGTGCGGTCCGCACTAGGCCCCTTTTTTCTTCAATTCTCTTGGCCTTTAGTACTTGAGCAGGTTTCACTCCTTTTTGAGCCGATCTTTAACATTTCATCACTTTGTCGATCAAACCTTCAATCAAGTATAACTTGTGAGCATTTAGGAACTAATTTGTAGCAATTTATATTAAAAGCATAGGCAAGCAGGGGCAATAAAACGTTAAAATCCTAACTTATCATCGTGGTCCTCTTTCGGTAGCGGAAAGGGGAAAGGGCTTGGTGGTTGACGAGTATGAATCCGAGTCAGACCTGGATCCCAACAATGTCAGGATGTTTGAGGAGGGCCTTACTCACTCGGTGGTTAATGCGGGGGGTTCGGCCTGTATTCTTCGGATCCCTTCTAGTGTTAACCTCTTGGCGGAAGGGGAGATTTGGTTCCGCAGTTCAGCCTGTTGTGCTCAGAAGTTGAGAATGAGTCCCTTCGGGATGTCCCTGATGCTGAGTTGAGGGACGAGGTGGCCATCATGGGATTGAGGGTGCATTGCATTTTGTTTTTGCTTTAAGCTTTCCCCCTATTCAAAAGCATTAGTTTAACCCCGTCTTTGTGATTTTCAGACATACATGGTAGAAGTAGAAAGCATTCGTAGGGCTAACGTCCGAGCAAGGATTTTCCTAAAGATGCTGGAGAAGTACCGTCGCTACCGTGATAGATGCCGCGATATGCATGAGCGGTTGAAGACGGATCTCCACAATCGGGCTCTTGGTGAGGAGTTGGAAAAAGGGATCAGGAGTTGATGCACACGATCCGTAGTAAGAGTAAACTCGAGGAGCAACTTCGCATCAAGGATGAGGAGCTCGAGTTGGGCAAGGGGATCACGGCAGAGTGTGAGCATTTGCAGGGCAGGCTGAGGTCAATGCAGTCAGAGATGGACCAGAACTTGGTTAAGGTGGAGGCGATGAGCACATAGTGGATGAGAAAGTTGACCGCGATGGAGAGCAAAGTCACCGGTTTGGAAAGCATCGAGAGAGATTGGTATAAGGCTTTGGCGAAGGCCGCGGCCTTGGAGGAAACCATCCGTGTACTCCAATCTGAACAAGAGTCGGAGAGAGTGACGACTACCCTTAGGGAGGCGAGGCTCGAGAATCGCATTGGAATGATTGATCAGGATGCGTCGATTTTGGGAGATCGGGTCATGGCCTTGGAGGCAGAAAATGCACGACTACAGGCCCAGGTTGAGTCATCCTCTTCCTCGCCAAATGCACAAGCTCTAGGTTTATGATGAAGCCCAGCGGGACATATATAAAGGTTTGTGGGAAGGGAGCACCGAGGCCGCTTACGAAGAAGCGCGAGAGAAGGCTCGTGAGGCTCGCATCAACTGTGGATATGACGCGGTGACCCGAAGCCAATGGGGGCACGGATGATCATAATGGTGAACCTCATGGAGATGGCGATGATAGTGGTGATGACGACGACGGTGATGACGCCGAATGAAGAATGTTGTCCTTTGTTTTTATTTTTATTTTATTTGTTGATTGTCGTCTGTTCGTTCCTTCTTCTTTTTTTTATATTGGTTGGCCTGGGCCGTATGTAAATGGTGATAGCCCGCGTTGTGACATTGCAAAAATAAAAGTTTTCTTCTTCGTTGTTTGCCTTGTAATTCACTTTTTATTCGAGTTGTTCATGGTTTTGGTGCAAGATAGAGGCTCGCCTCACGAGTCTCGATTTTTCTTTTCTTCCAGTGATTTTCGACCCTTAACGATGCTGTTTCAAATTTATCGAAATGTCGGCCTGTGGCCATTTGATTGAGGCTAAGACCTCTCTTTTTTGACGAAGGCCCTTGGCCTAAAAGGGTGTTATCTCGAACTTATCGAAATAACAACCCGTTGTTGTTCGAGCGAGGTCGAACCTTTCTTTTATTTGATGGCGAAGGCCCTTGGCCTTAAAGGGTATTATTTCGAACTTATCGAAATAACAACCCGTCATTGTTCGAGAGAGGTCGAACCTCTCTTTTATTTGATGGCAAAGGCCCACGACCTTAAAGGGTGTTATTTCGAACTTATCGAAATAACAACCCGTCGTTGTTCGAGCGAGGTAGAACCTCTCTTTTATTTGATGGCGAAGGCCCTCGACCTTAAAGGGTGTTATTTCAAACTTATCGAAATAACAGCTCGTCGTTGTCCGAGCGAGGTCGAACCTCTCTTTTATTTGATGGCGAAGGCCCTTGGCCTTAAAGGGTGTTATTTTGAACTTATCGAAATAACATCCCGTCGATGTTCGAGCGAGGTCGAACCCCTTCTTTCGTTTCATGGCGAAGGCCCTTTGTCTTGAAGGGTGTTATTTCGAACTTATCGAAATAACAACTTGTCGTTGTTTGAGCGAGGTCGAACCTCTCTTTTATTTGATGGCGAAGGCCCTTGCCTTAAAGGGTGTTATTTCGAACTTATCGAATCGTTGTTCGAGCGAGGTCGAACCTTTCTTTTATTTGATGGCGAAGGACCTTGGCCTTAAAGGGTGTTATTTCGAACTTATCGAAATACAACCCGTCAAAGTTCGAGCGAGGTCGAACCTTTCCTTTTTCTTTGATGGCGAAGGCCCTTGGCCTAATAGGGTGTTATTTCGAACTTATCGACATAACACCCCGTCGACGTTCCAGCGAGGTCGAACCATTCCTTTTTCTTTGATGGCGAAGGCCCTTGGACTTAAAGGATATTATTTCAAATGTATCTAAATAACAGCCCATCGACGTTCGAGCGAGGTCGAACCTTTCCTTTTTGTTTGATAGCGAAGGCCCTTGACCTTAAAGGGTGTTATTTCGAACTTATCAAAATAACAGCCCGTCGATGTTCGAGTGAGGTCGAACCTCTCTTTTATTTGATGGGGAAGGCCCTTGGCCTTAAAGTGTGTTATTTCGTACTTATCAAAATAATAGCTCGTTGTCGTTCGAGCGAGGTTGAACCCCTTCTTTTGTTTGATGGCGAAGGCCCTTGTCCTTGAAGGGAGTTATTTCGAACTTATCGAAATAATAGCCCATCGTTGTTCGAGCGAGGTCGAACCTCTCTTTTATTTGATGGCGAAGGCCCTTGCCTTAAAGGGTGTTATTTCAAACTTATTGAAATAATAGCCCGTCATTGTTCGAGCGAGGTCGAACCTTTCTTTTATTTGATGGCGAAGGTCCTTGGCCTTAAAGGGTATTATTTTGAACTTATCGAAATAACAGCTTGTCGAAGTTCGAGCGAGGTCAAACCTTTCCTTTTTCTTTGATGGCGAAGGCCCTTGGCCTTAAAGGGTGTTATTTCGAACTTATTGAAATAACAGCCCGTCTATGTTCGAGCGAGGTCGAACCCCTTCTTTCGTTTGATGGCGAAGGCCCTTGGTCTTGTAGGGTGTTAACCGAACTTATCGAAATAACAACCCATCGTTGTTCGAGCGAGGTCGAACCTCTTCTTTTTATGGAGGGTCGGGTATCTTCCGTGGAAGTCCTAGTTTGTTTAGTATTGTTTGCATCAGATGGTTCAACACTGGTGGACACCAGGCGTCGACGTCTCGCATAGGCTCGCGCTGTGCGCGCATTATACTTTTCCTGTCTGACTCCGGCCGTTCATCTCGGAGATGCTGCCGGCAGGGAGGGTTTCAGCTGCATCGAAGTGATTTTTGTTCTTCAATCTAGGTGTCCTTGCGTACGTTCGCCCACGCGGATCTTACGTGCTTACTTTGACGAAGTGTGGGAGGTGGGGGTGATATGCTCTTCGCTCCCATCCGGTGGTCCGGTTGGGGGGGGGAGTTGGATTGTAGCATTGTTTGCCTTGTTCAGGATACTCGCAGCTGATGGGGCGAGGAATTCCAGGTTTCGCGAATTCATTTGTTTTGCCTTCCCTCAACGCGCTATTCCCATGTCTCGCGTGAGTTAGATTCCTCTTTCGTGTTTCTCTTGGCGAATGATTGTGTTCCTCGGCTTTGATCTGGGAAAAACTAGGAGTTTTCACTAGGAAATCCCCATAGACGGCGCCAAATTGTTTGATTCAAAAGATGTTAAGACAATTTTTTGAGCAAATCAATCAAAGATGAAGAGGTAAATCCTAGTCAAACTTAGTTAATTCCAGATTGAAAGATTTAGTAATGATGATTGCATAACTAGCAAAGGAAATATCGATAATCTTATTAAAATTTAATATCACTCGATGAGAAGAGAGAATTACAATTGTTTCTCCTCTTAGGATATAGGATTGGAGCTTTTCTTTTCTTTTCCCTTCTAAGGGAATCCCCCTCCTCGAAAGCCTTCCTGCGCTATATATATAGTCGAAATCTCTTTACTCTCAATGTGACTTGACGCGTTTTGGTCAATAGTGCATTCTGGTCGTAGCTCTAGGCGTTGCTCTTTTCGGTTTGTCGGGTGTCTCGGAGGAGAAATGGAGAGGACTCTGTTGACTTTCACTACCCGATTGCTGAAAAAAGGAGGTCGTGGGCAACCTGGTCGTGATGGTCACATTTTGACCAATACAGCTATAAGCTTCCCCCTTGTCTTTAGTTAATGGCGAAGTAAAATCTCTAAAATCAAAGTAGTCCATAAAAGCATGTGTTCTGAGAGAAGTTTATGTGCAAACATGTCATTAATTCATCTATTCCTTTGATATATAAGCTCTTAGTGTGGAGTTTGGGTAAGTTTTTAACCCAAAATCCTACTATGAGGGAGTAACATATTTAGAAGCTTCTTTCAATAGACAATTTACAAAGTTTAGACTTTTATTTCTATTTATGTCCAAGTTGTTGCTACCACAATCGTTGATTCATCATTCGTTGGTTATCTTAACATTTTCTGCAATATTAAACTAAATAAGGTTATATTAAAAGAGGTGCACATTCCGCACCTTAATTGTTGAAAAAAGATTATTGACGCAATGAAGGTGCTTCTTCACCAAGTAAATTTTTAATTAAAAAAATATTTTTGATAACCTTCAAAGACTAAAATTAGCGTCGTAACTTTGGGATGTTACCCTTTGGATTGAACTTTAAAGAAATCATTGGATCAACATGTAACCTGATAAAGTCAATATTAGATAAGAGTGGTTTGATGGAGTTAGCTCATAATGTCCAGAGATTTACCTGGAATGATAAAGGGGGAGGTCAAAGGTTATACTCAAAAATAGATTGGATGTTTATCAAGAATGAATGGCTGCATAGCATGCCTACATATAAAGCAGTATATTTTGCAGAGGGAATTAGTGATCACTGCCCTATAAAGATCACAATGGAAGACAACAATGTTAAGGAATGGTCCAATACTAACAGAGGAGCATCGGTTGAACATACTCAGGCCTTTCATTGAAGGGGATGTTAAGAAGGCTGTCTTTAGTATTGACGTCAATAAGAGTCCCAGGCCGGATGGTTATTGTTGAAATTACTGCCTCAACAGCTGGAAATTTTGCATAGCTGCTGAATTTCAAAATCTGCTCAAAGCAAGGAAGTTGTTGAGATAAATAAGCTTGTAACTGTTAGCAGAATCTTATCTTTCTGTTGCTATTTGTTAGGATATAGCTGTTAGGGATAATCTGCAGCTGATTTTTCTGCTTTTCTTTAAAACTTTTCAGTTATAAATTCATGTATAAATATGGCTTTGATTATTGAATAAAATATCATGAGCAGAATATTCATATCTCCTTTATTCCTTTGCTTTATATTCTAATAGTTATGGAAGTGATTTTTTCAGAGCAGCATGGAGTATGGTAGGAAAGGATGTAGCAGAGGCAGTGCTGGCGTTTTTCCAAACTGGCCAACTTCTGAAACAAATAAATGCCACCAATATTGCACTCATTCCATATCAACTCCTAAAACTTATAGTCAATACAGACCAATTTCATGTCATAATGTGATCTATAAGGTGATATAAAAACTTATATGCTTGAAGCTTTAAGAAGGGATTCGCCATCTGTTGTCTGAAAATCAGACAGCCGAAAAAATCGATGGTGCATAATGTCTTTGTTTGCCACGACCTTCCAAGACATTATAACAGAAAAACAATCTCTAAATGCCTTATGAAGATTGACTTAAGGAAAGCATATGACTTGGTGAGCTGGAAATTTATAAAAGAGGCATTAAATGGCTCTGAGTTTCTATAGAAATTTGTCGAGCTTGTGATGGAGTGTGTAACCTCAACAAAGTATTATATCATTGTTAATGGAGAAGGGAATGGCTATTTTGAGGGGAGAAGAGGACTAAGGCAGGGGGGTCCCATGTCTCCCCTCCTATTTATACTAGTTATAGAATATTTGTCAAGAACACTTAAGTATGAGTGAACTTCCAGATTTTAAGTTTCACCCAATATGTAAACAGCTCAAGCTCACTCACTTGGTGTTTGCTGATAATTTAATGCTCTT
This sequence comes from Nicotiana tabacum, assembly GCF_000715075.1. Classification (NCBI taxonomy): domain Eukaryota; kingdom Viridiplantae; phylum Streptophyta; class Magnoliopsida; order Solanales; family Solanaceae; genus Nicotiana; species Nicotiana tabacum. The sequence goes on from NC_134085.1 coordinate 184,388,564, forward strand.
ATGCAAAGGCTAAGAGAAATCTGTCAAAAGATTAATGGAGGCACTAGATCACTTCACCAAGGTTACAGGCTTGATAGCAAACGTGAAAAAATCAAGCATATTTGTTGTAGGGGTAGATGAATCAACTAAGAAGAGGCTACTGGGAATAACTGGATGCACAATTGGGACCTTCCCTATCAAGTATCTAGGACTACCATTTTTTTCAAAGAAGTGGAACAAACTTAATTGTCATCAATTGACTGATAAGATCACTTAGAGAATAAAGTGGGAGATTATAACTAATTAATGCAGTACTCTTCTCCAAACATAATTTTTGGAGGGGCGTATTTATACTTCCTCAGAGTGTGCTTAAAGAAGTTGATAAGCTATGTGGGGAGAACTTATGGGGAGGTACAGAAGAGAAGAAGAAGACACCACTAATATTTTGGGATAAGATGTATGTGCCTTAAAAGTTTGGGGGACTTAATATTAAGAGTTGTCGACAATGAAATATTGCAGTTGTTGGCAAGCTTATATGGAAGTTATCAAAGAAACAGGACTCCTTATGGGTGAAGTGGGTCCATGGTGTATATATGAGGCATGACAATAATATCTGGACACATAGGCCCCCTCTGTATTGCAGCTGGTATTGGAAGAAGTTAAATTGATGACATTATCACCTGGTACTTAAATGGCAAATACATGTTGAATTCTACTGGAAGATATTCTATTACAGGAAGCTACATTGCTCTCAAAGGTAATCTTATAAAATGGGCTACTACTGACCTGGTGTGGACTGCTATTGCTCAACCAAAACATCGGTTTATTATATAGTTAGATGTACAGAACAAACTCTTGACGAAAGATAGACTTCGACAACTAAGTATTCAAGTGGATAACAGTGAATGTTGCCTATCTAGTACACACAACAGAAACTCCTCTACATCTATTTGCAGAATGTGCACGGACCAGTGCTCTTCGTAAGGAAATGGAAAGCTGACTAAGCATTCAACTCCAGGCAGGAGAGGTGAAGAAGGTAATAGAAAGAATCAGAAGCTAGCATTGGAAGCAAGCAACTAAGGAAACAACAACGGCTATATGAAGTGCTATCATCTATCATACGTGGAGGGCAAGGAAGTGGGCCATTTTCAAGAAATAAAGTGTAAATATTGAGTTAGTTGTAGTACAGATTCAGAAGGAAATTGTACATAAATTAGACCTTCTAATCTAAACTAGGAGAAACTATAGGAACAATAAACTGATACAAAAAATCATGTGTAACTAGAAAGTCATCTCTGAGGCCTAATTCTTCACATTAGTCTTCCTAGAAGGTGGATGTGTGGTTAGGTGCTCTTTACGTGTATTGTGAACTCATATTTGTTGGTATGGTAATATTGACAGTTGTTACCAAAAAAATAAAAACATGTAAGCGGATGATAGGACTATTAGTTGATCTTTGTGCGACAAAGGTTGTCCAAAAGACAACTTTGGTCTATTTGTAAAGGAGAACTTGTAACATAGTTTATTCATGGTATTGATGATAGTATCATTGGTCGATCTTTGTCCAACAAATAGGACGATTCAGATCAGCGCGTAAAAATAGTTATTTTCTTGGAAAAAGACAAGTATTGAAAGTTGTTTAGAGGTCAATTTTTGGATTTGAAAAAAAAAATGCCAAAAAGTGCATAACCCAATGGACTGGAGAAGGCATAATCAAACAAAAAAACACTAATTTATTCAGTATGATGAAGAGTTTGCCGTCCCCTGAAATTTCTAACACAAAACCTGTCACAATCCCACAAACTTACAACAACAACCACAACAAATCCAGTTTGATCCCAAGATGTAGGGTCTGGGGAGGGTAATCTGTACGCAGACCTTACCCCTCCTAATGCAGGTAGAGAGGCTGATTCAATCCCACAAACTTAGATAAATAATAATCGGAAAAGTGTCAAATATACCTTTGTACTATCAGAAAAGGTTTAAATGTACCCCTCTTTATACTTTGAGTAGGTTTAAATGTACCCCTCTTAATACTTTGAGTTCAAATAACACTCCCACTAGATGTACAGTGGCGGAGCCAAAATTTTCATGAAGGGGTGTCAAAATATAAATAATTAGATACATCGAAAAATTAAGGGGAGTCAACGTATAGTAAATATACATAAAATAAAAAAATTATCTAGTAATATAATGCAATTTTTTCCGGCGAAGGGGTGTTGCTTGATACCTCTTGGTTCAATGTGGCTTCGCCACTGGTCGTTATACTTTGAGTCCAAATATATTCATATCGTTATATTATTGGTTCAAATATACCCGTTTTTTGTTAAGTTTGTCCAAAATGGACATTCAATCATACGTGACACTGACATTTGAACCCAAAGTATAACAAAGGGTATATTTAAACATTTTCTATATTTGGCTCTTTGCCGAATAATAATTTAGTGTCTCCAATTGTGTTGTTCATTGAACTCTTTAACAATCGTGACACGCCAGAAAATAAGTCAAATAACAGCACGAATCAGAGACAAGATTGCCAGCTTTAAAAATAATAATATCTGAATACAACAGCATAATAACTTCCAAAATAACAGCAACTTGATCCCTTAAATATGCCCAGTTCTGTCTCTTTTCGCTAGAAAAAACCTTTTGCTCTCATTTCTTTTAGCACCTGAGTGTCTAATAATAATAACACACACATAGTAACATCATAAACTCTTCTCTATTTGCATAGCCAATGATCAAACACCAAAATAGTCTCTCCTATCATCGTTTTTTGATACAATGACCATTGACGAGCCTGAGCCTAATTCCAATTCCGACCCCATCTCAGAGTGGCTAGATACTTTATCTGATGTTCCATCCTTCCTTGACGAACCTTATAATTACCCCGAGGATTTCAATTTCTATGGAGACTCATGGTGGATTCCTCCAAATCAAGATAAGCATATCGTTAATCACGATATCATCGACAACAATATTTGTACCTCATTCAACTATAGCTCCCCGGTCAACGCAGCAACTAGCACAATTCCTCCCGAGCCTATCATTTTGGATCTGTCCAAGAAGAGGAAAACATCAGGCTCTGAATCTGATCATAATCCAAAGGTGTCAAGGAAGAATCGGAACCGTCACACTAATGAGGCCGACGAAATGAAGAAATCAACAGGACACAAGAGAGTAACAAACAAATCCACAACAAATAACTGTAGCAATAAAGAAGGAAGATGGGCAGAGCATTTGCTCAACCCTTGTGCTGCAGCTATTACTGTTGGTAACATGAACCGCGTGCAACATCTGTTGTACGTTCTCCACGAGCTCGCGTCGTTCACATGCGACGCAAACCATAGGCTCGCGGCTCATGGACTCCGCGCGCTGACACATCATCTCTCTTCCCCTGGCTCATCCTCTTCATCCGTTGGTGTTACAAATTTCGCTTCTGCAAATCACAAATTCTTCAGGGACTCGTTGATCAATTTCAATGATATTAATCCCTGGTTTCGAATCCCGAATAACATCGCAAACTCAGCCGTTCTACAAATTCTTGGAGAACACGATAAGCTAAAGAACCTTCACATCCTTGATATTGGAGTCTCTCACGGCGTTCAGTGGCCAACTCTTCTTGAAGAGTTGACTCGACGATCAGGTGGGCCACCACCGTTAGTTAGACTAACGGTTATTACGCCCACCGTAGAGAACGCAGAATTAGGAGGCACCCCATTTGTGATCGGCCCGCCTGGTTACAATTTTTCATCGCAACTGCTAGCTTTTGCTAAGGCTATCAACATCAATCTACAGATCAACAGACTGGACAATTTCCCTCTACAGAATCTTAATTCCCAAGTCATCAATTCTTCAGAGGACGAAATATTAGTCACTTGTGCTCAGTTTAGACTCCACAATTTGCATCACAATAACCCGGATGACCGAACGGAGTTCTTGAGAATACTGAAGAGTTTGGACCCGAAAGGAGTAGTTGTGAGCGAGAACAATATAGATTGTAGCTGCAACAGTTGTGGGGACTTCACGACAACGTTCTCGAGGCGAGTGGAGTACTTATGGAGGTTTTTGGACTCGACAAGTGTAGCGTACAAAGGACGTGAGAGCGAAGAAAGGAGGATGATGGAAGGGGAAGCTGCAAACGCATTGACAAATATGGGAGAAATGAATGAAAGGAAGGAGAAATGGTGTGAAAGAATGAGGAGTGTTGGCTTTGTAAAGGAAGTGTTTGGAGAGGATGCCATTGATGGAGCTCGGGCGTTGTTGAGGAAGTATGATAGCAATTGGGAGATTAGAGTTGAAGAGAGAGATGGCTGTGTTGATCTATGGTGGAAAGGGCAGCCTATTTCTTTCTGTTCATTATGGAAGACATGAGAATTTGAAATTCCAATCAATTGTAGAGCAACTCAATTTTAGTTTCAGGAATGTATGAACTGTCAAGTAATCAAAAGTGTAGTTCCTCGTGTATCTGCCTACCATGTTAGACAATATACTGATTAGTGTATTTGCAGAGGCAACAAGTCAAAAATCATCTAGTATTTCTCTAGCAATTGATTATACGTATGTGCTTGGTCCATGTGGATAGTTTAACATTGTTTAAACTAATCCTGATTAAGCTGAATGCTTTTAGGTTGAAGCTATTTATCTCGTTTAATAACTTTTACGATAGTTCTTCATGCTTGAAAGTCCCATTAACAGTTAATAATTTATAAACAGGGAGGCAATAACAGATAAATAAGCCTAGAAACATCGACATTGACAGGATTAATTCCATTGTGTCAACTAGATGCAACCATTTATGTGCATGCTTTGATGAAAACATCACGTGAACTTGACATGATCCTCTTCTTGGTTACTCTGCAAGATAAACGCTTTAATCAAAGCATTGACTGAATCAGGAGATTCGATGTTCGCTGCATGTCCTGTGTTCTTGATTATTTCCAGTTTCGCTCTAGGCCCCAGATGTCTGCAAGTTAAGATATATGAAATTCAGTAGTAACAGTCTAGGTGTCCACTTTAAACATAAGATCATGAAGAGAAGCGGAGAGTAAGACAAGTGAGGCTTGCTCAGCACCGTTAGGTCCTGGGTTCGAGTCACACTAGAGGGGCAGTGTGGAAACACTATAGATCCTCTTAAAAATAAGAAGAAAAAAAGTGGAGAGTAAAGTACCTTTGCAATTGTTGGCCGAACATAAGAGGGAAAACTCTGTCTTTATCACCCCAAATAAGCATTGTTTCCTATACACACCAAAGCAACAAAGTTCTTTCTTGGTTATGTAAATAGTCAATAGAATGATTGAACAACCAAGAAAGTTTTGCTATTTTGTCCTAAGAGGAATTTGACCTGAGTTAAGATGGGCAATATGCAATCTGTATGATCGGACAGCAAGTGGTACACTAGCTCTTGCTTCTCCTTCAGGTAACTTCTGCACATTACCTTAAAAAAAATACCTTTTAGGTCTCAGCAATCTTGAAGACTTGAACGATGACTCATATTGGTGCAGAATCCAAGAAGAATGTTCTATTTGGTTGCAACTTTTTAGTGCCACATTAACCTTCTACCCTCTAATGGCTAATATGTTAGAACATTGATCTTATCAGTTTAATATCTGACAGATCATCGGCCGATACGATATTAACTCAATTTTTTAAGGGGTTCATCAAGGTAGCTTGCTACCTAGGCCTTCACATGTCGCCCTTGCATTGCACTATTGCTCAGGCCTGGGTGCACGGGCAGCTTAAACACATGTGTGACCTAAAGCCAAAGTTCAATGTGAGACCTAAGTTTTTAAAAGAAAGGTATGATACATATTTTTATTTGAAGTCTATTTTTCGATCTTTTTGAGATGCAAAGTTGTTAATGATTTTTTTATTATCGATTTCCTCTAATAATTTATTTTCATTTGATAATATAGCCAATCCATTTAATTTATCTTGAGACATTGTTAATCTCAGGTTAGGATTTATCAATTATAATCTTGTAAAACTTCTTTTCTTTGAGGCAACTGCTATAAAAAAAACTCTACTTTTGTATATAAAGTACTAAATATTTTTTTGTTAAATACTTATAAACCTATATTTTTTTAAAAATGGGCCTCCAAATTTGGGGGTCTAAGGCATAAGCCTTACTTGGAACAACGTTAGAGCGAACCTGAGCTCAAATACATGTGTGGCTTAAAGCCAAAGTTTAACGTGAGACCTAAATCTTTAAAAAAATGTTATAGAATATATTTTTATTTGAAGTCTATTTTTCTAGCTTTTTTAGATCCAAAGTTGTTAATAATTTTTTTATAATTGATTTTCTCTAATAATTCCTTTTCAATTGATAGTATAGCTAACATATTTAATCTTTCTTGAGACATTGTTGATCTTAGGTAAGATTTTATCAATTATAATTTTGAAAAACTTATTTTCTTTGAGGCAACTATTATAGAAAAACTCTACTTAAGTACTAAATATTAAACTTTTAAATACCTATAAACATATTATTTCTTAAAAAAATTGGTGCCCCCCAAATTTGGGGGCCTAAGGCACAAGCCTTGCTTGTAGATTTGGCGGATGTATTCCAGTATATTAAAAGAATTTTTTTTAATGTATTCCAGTAGATTTGACGGATTTTAGATTTATGGAATAAATTTGAAATCGATTTGACATGCTCACCTATAGTGCTTTTAAGTAACTAATGGCATGTAGGAACAAAATACCAGAACGACACTTTCATTACCAAAAATGTAGTGGAGTAGCTATACCAATTATTGGAATGCTGCACGGAATTCGTTTTGCATCACACTTTTGGCAAAAAAAGTGTATTGCTGGACTAATATACTGTTCCCTCCTTTTTCGTTCTCTTTTTTTTTATTCGACGTCGACCTATTTATTTGTACTCGAAATTTTAAATCAATAAATAAAAATTAGAAATTTATAAATTTAAATATAACATGACGTTTGTATGGCTATAAAATCATGACATTAAGAGTACAATGAAAAGTTTAAAATTAATTTTTAAATTTTAAAAATATTACTCCTTAAAAAGGAACGCTTCTTTCTATATTTAATAACTCTTTAACTCCAATTTTCACATGGAGTATTGAAGATCCCAAGATCTAAAGGTTTTGTTACTTTCTTAAACGTTGCTTAGGCAAATTAACAAATATAAATTGAAATATATGAAGTATTATTTTTTATACGAACAAACTAAAAAAGAAATAGTATTCCTTAGAGGGCGTTAGGACAAAAGAATTGTAAAATTCCGGGAAAAAAAATCAAATGAAAATGGTATTTAAAAATTAGAGTTGTGTTTGCACATTAATATAATTTTGGGTTGTCTTTGAATTTTTGTGAGTAATCTAAGTTAAATTCTGAAAAACAGCTTTTGGAATTTTTTTAAAAATTTCAAAATTTCAAAATTCATCTTCAAGTAAAAATTAAAAATTTTATGGCCATTCTAATTACAAAAAAAAGTAAAAAAATAAATTTTTTTAAAAAAAGGTAAAAAGAATTTCATGGCCAAACGGGCTCTTAAAATTAAAAGGAGGGATTAGCTGTAGTATTGAACGCAACTCACATCGATGAATTCCTGGAGAAAAGCATCAGGGGCCCACTTGAAAGGATTATACTTGTAAATTGACATGTTCACCAGCACATGCAAATCCTCCGGTTTTGCTGGTATCAGCAATTCCACCGGATCTCTTCCTATCCTTTTCAACTGCTCCTCCTTCTGTTCTTTCGTGCACCCAACTCCACTACTCAGTATCACCACTTTCTCCACCAATTCCGGATACATTTCCGCCATTTTATACCCCACAAATCCGCCGTAGCTAATGGAAAACATCGAACACTTTTTTACTCCCAGTCCCTTTAACCCTTCCACTACGCATTTCGCTTGAAATTCCTCAGTTCGTTCGGGTCGGGTCGTATACGATTTCCCGAAGAAGAGAAGGTCCGGAATATATAAATTGAACGATTGAGCTAAGGATTTGACTTGGTACATGAATTGCCACTTAGCGTCGCCGCCGTAACCGTGGATCAAGACGAGATTAGGCTTGTTGAAATGGCGATGATTAGGGGCCCAGAAGTGGACGGTGGTCTGCTCGTCTAAATCGAGGGTGCATGGCGAGAGATTGGAGAAGCGGAATAATAAGGAAATGTAAGCGTCGATGAAAGGGAAAAAGATAGGGAAGCGTTTAATGGAGGGTAAAGGGGTGAGAATCCAACGGAGAATGGTGGCGAAGACGGAGAGATAGAAGGATAAGAGATTGTAGAAGCAGAGACGCAGAGTCTCCATCACTGCCTGCCTCTACAGGATATTGGAAGAGAAATGCATGATCCAGCCCATAACATTATATAATAAGCTTCATTTCTGTGTCCATGTACATTTTTTTTCATTCATCATGTTAAATTGATCTCTCGACAAAAAAGAAATATTAATTTAATTGACAACTTTCGATAAGAAATCAAATATGATAGACCCAAACAATATAGTAATAATCTGTTATAATCAATTAAATTACATCAATAGTATAAAAATAAGTTATTATGTCCTCCGTTCAATTTTACTTGTCCATAATTGCATGCTTTCTAAAAAATAATAAATAAAGTGTATATTTTACCATAGTACTCATAATAATAATAATAATACTCCCTCCGGTTCATAATAAGTAACCAATTTGTTTTTTTATTTTGGTCCAAAATAAGTGTCCATTTATATAATCAAGAAAAAATTCAATTTGTTTTTCCAAAATTATCCTTATGTACGTATCCCTAAAAAGTCATTTACTCCTCACATTTGAGAAGAGAAGTAAGTGCTACTATAAGTATGGTGCAACATTTAATGAAGGGTAGTTTAGTCACACTAACTATTTTCGTCTAGAATTTAGTATTTCCTTAATGTGTGTGCCCAAAACAAATTGGTCACTTATTATGGACCGGAGGAAATAGTATTTTGAGAAGTCTTGAAAAATAATTTGTGAAATGAGTAATTAATGACAAAAGTAAAACAAAAAGAAAAAATCTGGTCCTCTCTTACGTGAATACCTTACATTCATACTCATATTAACTGTCGTGGTTTCTAAAAATAGTTGTCTCAAATTATTTATCATTTTAGAAGTTCAAGAGTAAATTAATTATTTTTTCCTATTCAACCGTTAATATTAATTGTTTTTGAAGACTACAAATACCTCAATTATGAGTAAGTAATAAATGAAAAGAAAATATATCTTAAGACATAAATAAGGGCAAAATAGTCAAAAACCTTTTATATTTAATATTTTCTTAAGGGATGTGTAAAAGAGAAATACGACAGATAATATGAGACGGAGGAAGTAGATCTTATGTTGCTCGCATTAATTGACGTTGCAATATTTGTCTTAAATATTATCAAATTAAGTTGATCAACAACGAATAACTTTTCATAAACTTACTAATTGGGAATATGTTTTAAACTTGATAAATAAGAGTGAACAAGATTCCTTAGGACACCCTAAAGGAAATGGGTAAAAAAATAGGAGAATTTGTTCCATCCCAATGTTTGTCTTTTTCTTTTAGAGCCGATCCTATGTGTAGAATTTGTTGGCCTTTTGCTGTAAGATTGATGGAGGAGCATCATTTTTTTTTTGGAGAACGTACGGTAAACGTTTGTGTCTCAGGACACATATAAAAATGCTAACTTTCAAGGCACATTGAATGATTTTTTCAAATGCGACTGATCCAATTGATTAAATACAACTGATTTTTAATCGCATTTGCTAATGCGATTTAAATCGTATTTCGACTTTTAAATCAAATTTAATAAATGCGATTTTTAAATAGCATTTGATATTAATCGTGTTTGACGAATGCGACTTTTAAATTGTATTTGAATAATGTTGTTTTCAAATCGCATACTAATACGACTTGTTTTCTAATCGATGACTACAACGAGACGGATCCCACCTGCCTAAAGGGCAACTTCGTGCCGTTACTTTGTTTGTAATATCTTATTATATTTCTCTCTTTTTTATCTATCTACTACTCCAATAACTTAAGCTTCGGTATAATAAGCTTTGTGTTCAATTCTAAACTCTAACATAATTTCCCAACTTCACTTACACTCTTATTTTTCGGTCTAATTTGGTCATGAGCTGAATGTACCAATGACGTGGCGGTTGTTTCATCACCTTGAATTTTGTGTTGTCAAACACTATTAATTAGAGTAATATAGATTCGTTTTGGATCCTAGAGAAATTAAAACGGTAGCAAAATTAACCTGATTCGTTTTGGCCCCTAATTTTTACAAACTGACTGTATAAAATTTATTAATATTAATAATATAATTTTACCACTTGTAATAGATTATGTATCTATCTTCCAAGAAATCATATCCGATTTGATATGAAAATTACCATTGCTAAAGATTAAACTCCTCTAACGCTCGATAATATGACTATTCTTTTTATTACAGTAAATATATACTCCTTTCTTTAAGCCGATCCTTTTTGTAGGATTTGTTGGCTTGTTTAGCTGAGATCAATGGAGCATTACTAGAATTTTATTTGAAGTCACTACAAGAAATTAGATTTATGGTAACGGTTTTTTTATTATACTTGGGACTTGAGACTAGAGGCGAACCTAGAATTTAGAGATAGTGGGTGCATATTTGCATTCAACCGAAATTTGTTATGTATATAGGATGTCATTACTAATATATTACTCCCTCTGTTTCTATTTAAATGACACTCTTTCTTTATTAGTCTGTTCCAAAAAGAATGACATATTTCTACAATCGAAAATAATTCAATTTTAAACTCTTCATTTGACCTATTTTACCATTAATGACAAGCTTTTATAACCACATATATGTCATGACCCACAAAGTTTTTCCTCCTTAAGCTTTTAAGACCACAAATTTCAAAAGTCTTCCTTTTTTTCTTAAACTTCATGCCGAATCAAACTAGTTCATCTAAATTAAAATGGTGAAAGTACTATTTTTTAACGATATATATATATATATAGAGAGAGAGAGAGAGAGAATTTTTATCGAACTATATGGGTGTCAGTGACCTCTCATTGTATAAGGTATGTCTGCCTCTGCTTGGGAGTTCAATAGATCATGGAACCTGCCATCCTCCACCCCCAGCTATCTTAACTGCAAGTGCATTCGCTATTCGATTCCATCATAAATCCTTGTTTACTCTTAAAATCGGATAACAATTAAACTTATAAGTGGTTTTAAGGATATGTAATATCACCTAGCACCAATTGATAAATATGATGATTAATAATAGAAATAAACAACAAAGTAATGCAAACCAGTATTGAAATGCAATTCAACCCTCGAGCTAGGTCACCGTTGAGCTGAATGAGTGAGAGTAGAGTTGAGAAACAAACTCTGAACAAGAGAGTATAAGAGAAAAGAGTATTATATTGTTTTGATATGCGTGAATGTAAGATGGTTACAAAATGATTAGAACCCTCTTTATATAGTAGAGGAATCCTATTTATGGTACAATTCTAATTATAGAAGGAAATCCCATAATTAGCTAAACTACCGCCCTTGATTTGATCTGTTTCGAGATTTCCGTTATGATCTTCGACCAGTCACGGATATCTCGCCTTTCCGTTATTCGGTCTTGCTTGATGCTTGTCCCGTTCAAACTCGATCATTACTGGTCTCGATCTCAACAAGTACCTCGAATCCCAAACTCGGCACTCTATCCTCATCTCTCGGATACGATATGGGGTTGATCCTCGATCTATCCCCTAGTCTCGGTTAATAAGTTAAATTGGGAGGGTCCTATTTTAATCGTATACAGATAGTCCTCTCATTTTTTTAGAGTAAAATGACAAGAAATGAATTGAGTCCTAGATTTTTAACCCGATTTTTCATGATGTTATCATCTTGACGTAAGTGACAAGGGTGACCGAAACATCTCGTCCGTACAATTCTCTAGGCATTTAATGCTTGTCAGTTGATGGTCGGCCACCACTGGTACTGAACCGTCGCCTTCATCCTATAAATGTGTCGTTCTTCATCTTTTAAACTATACCTTCAACTCGTTCTCATTCCAATTTTCTCAGTTTCTTCACCTTCCTTAGATCTTTGTGTTTCCAATTCCCGTGGTTTTTTATTCGTTCCATTGCAAAATACCAAGTATTTCTCCTCATCTTCCACTTTTCTTCATCTATTACATGGCTAAAACTTCGAAAATCGTTCCTCAAAAGGAAAAAGCTTCCTCATCGAGGCCTGCCGACGAGGAACCAATGGTGGAGCCATGCCCTGAAGAATTCTTTCCTTCGTCGTGCATCCTTGACTCCGACTTTAAGGTTGAAAAGATCCCCTCGGTTCTAGCCAATGCGAGCCAATGTCGAGATACATATGCACAATCACTGGTGGCCTTCTAAACCAAGTTAAAAAGGATTGCAACTGGGTAAACAAGCACGTGGTGGTGCCCTCGCCTGAGGATTCAATCACTATGTATGTGGAGGGGTTCTTAAGTGTCTACACCTACCCATTCACATTGGGCCCCCTGGACCCGGTTATCATGGACTTCTGCAAGAAGTACGAGGTCACCCTTGGCAAAATACACCCTTCTTTTTGGAGGATAGTGATATTGCTCCGCTTTTTTGTGAGCCAAGTCGATGGGTTTCTTTCACCCTCCACCATCTCATATGCTTATATAGCCCCCGACTTTATCGAGGGGGGATAATAAAACTTCAACATTGGGCCTCCAAGCAGCTTTCTCGAGCATAGATGAGGACAAGCACCGGGGTTGGATGGGCCAATTTACTAGCGCTTTATTTTGATGTCGTCGTTGCCTGGTTGTCGGGTGCGATTCCCTAACTAGTGTCAAAATGGACATATACTGAGCGCGCATGGCACGAATTGTCGAGAGGTCGATGGGAGGCTCGAAACCATGGTAACTTTTTGTATAATCCGATAATTCTAGCCATTGTCCGAACTTCTTTTTTTATCTCATTTACCCTCCATCTACAAGTCTTGGTAAGGACGTTCCAATGAAGCCCTCATCAGGTGATGAAGAAAATCTTCCCTAACCGTCTGATCTGAAATAGAAGAAAGAGCGGAAAAGGAAAGAGACTTCGAGCTCCACAAAGTTGGACGAGAAAAAGCCCAAAATGAGGTGGACCCTTAGGGGTAATGTCATCCCTTTAACAATGGACTCAGTCCTCAGGTTACGAGATGAGCCCGAAGAGGTTGAACAAGAAGAAGAAAATGAAGATGATTCCGGCCTAATAGCCCATGCACGAGCTAGCACCGGGGTTCGGAAAGCTTCGGAACTAGTGGAGATCGACGCTGACCGGCCTGGGCCTGACGAGGTCAAGGAGGAGACTTCAGCCCAAGTCCCCGAGCTGATAGAATTCGAAGATATTTTGCCTCGAGGCAAAGAGGACATTGAAGAGGTGATGGATGGCAGCGCAGAAAACGAGCTCAAGGCTCCCCAAGTTGGAGGCAGTGCTTCAAAAGACCCTCGGGGGGCAATAGAGATTGAGGATTCCCCCTTGTTTCCTTCGATCTCTGATTCTTTGATACGCAATTCTCAAGCCGTGGAAACTTGTCATAGGGAAGGAGCCCATGTAAAGGAGAATCTCTTCCATGGTTTATTTGCCGGGATAGAAGACGTCACCGGTTTGGGTGACCTGGAGGTCCCGAGAAAATGCTCGAGTGAGGCTTCCTCAAGTTCTAAACTGACCGATCAATTCTTGGCTCCCAGTGTCGATCTGGGGCACAAGCAAACTATCATTATCACAATCCCGGAAGATGCTCGTGTTCTTGGGTCCCCCGTAGAGGTGGCCAGCTACCTTCGAGGTTTGGTCACAGAGGAAGATTGAGCCCAGATGGATATGGTGGGAGAGCCTTCTCTTTTCAACAAAGCCCAATAGGCTTTAAACCGGGCAATCCCTGATTCTTCTATCCATTTTTGTACTTAGGTTTTTCTCCCTTAGTATAATTTTTCCCTTCTATGTTTATAGGCTTCGGTGCTTCATCACGAAGCTTTCCTCCGATTTCGAGGGGAACTTAGCCATTATGAGGCTGATATCCAGGGGGTCTCTGAGGAGAAGAATGCCTTTAACTTTTCAGTGAGCAGAAAGAAGAAGAAATCAAGGGCCTCCGAGCTAAACTGGCCGCGGCTCAGAAAGAACAGGCCGAACCGATCGAGCAGGTAATACAAGTCTTAGAAGCTCATGGCATCAGTTCGGGAGTGGTAGCTAACAATTCAATCTCATAGGTCCAGCAACTGCACGAGATGATCGGGAAACTCCTTGGAGAGGTAGATGCGGTGAAGGCGAAAACCATGGCATGGAAGCAAAATATGGACAGCCTTGCCTTAGAGAAAGAGCTTGCTCGAGCTCAGTTATCCTCGACTAAAATCTAGCTCCAAGGCATGAAAGAGAAGAACTTGGCACAAGCCAAGAAAATTGAGGAGCTCCGGGCTCGATTGGCCACAGAACTTGCAGTAGCGAAATCTAAGACTGAGACGGCCAAGGCCGACACTGAGGCAATCGTGGCCGTCTACTGATCTGACATCGAAGCCGCTCAAGCTCAAGTAAAAGAAGTTGCCAATGCTGCTCAGACTTGAGCATACCAAGTGTCAATCTTGAAGGGAGACTCTCGAGGAGATTCATGCTCGAGGCTTTGACCTTGCTGCCGAGATCAAAAATGCAAAAGAGCTTGAAGCCGAAGCCAAAGCATTGGTCTCTTCTGATGATGACGATTTCGGGAGCGTGAGTGGGTCCGAAAGCGAAGAAGACCCCGTAGGTGAAGGCGTTGCCCCTGGAGAAGATTAAGTACTTAAGATCTTTTTTGGACTTTTTGCTTAAACTTCCGATCGGGCCATGTTTCCTTTGTAAATTACTTTGACATATATAAAAATCTTTCTTGTGAAATTTCATCACTTCTGCCTTATGAAATTTTCGGTTTATTTATGCTCTATGAAATTATTATTCATAGGTTCAAGGTTCAGGTAATTTGGACCAAAACCAAACTAGTGTCGAGTGAGTACTTGCTCGAACTCGAAGTAGGGTAACCCTTAGGTTTTAATTGAGTGAGGATGATACCCCGAACTCAAAACAAAAGATGTCCCTTAGGTTCTTGTATTAGGCCGATGTGACCTTAGTAAAAAGAATGGCTTTTTCCCCTTTTCGGCTTAAAAAGTTCATACAAAATTTGTTATGCCTTAGCACGAAATAAGGAATTGTTCGAGAGTTCAAGCAATTTTGGATTCATTAGGGTCTTTGAGGCTTGATATTATCGAAGCCCTCTGCCATTTTGCCAAGGGTACCTTTTTAATCGATTTTTGATAATATTTGAAGGCATGTTTTATTACGGAATTCGGACGTCTCTGAACCATATTAATTCGACTGTAGCCTTTTATTTGGGATTTGCCCTTTGGGCTTATTTTCTCGTTTCACTTCGAGCTTGCCCGAAGTGTCAATCCCCGAGTGGGGTGGTCGTGGCCTGTAAAAATTGAGGGCCTCCTTTTAAGGTCTTATGGTCTCGAAGTTTTTATAATTTGGTCTCGTTTATTTTTTGGATGGCAGTCCCCGAGCATGGGGTTCCGTTATGATCGGCTTTTAAGCCTGTTTACACAATAGATCAAGAGTACGAAATTGTAAAGTAGAAATTTTTTTATAAGGCATGAGATATAGGCAAGGGAAAATTTGATGTTAGAGCTCAAGTAACCTATATGGGCACGGCTCATTTGACCATTTGACCCTTATAAAATTTACCTATCGAGACCTGCTATTACGAAGTAATTTCCTTGCAACAAAGGTGACATTCGAGGATAATTCCCCCCAGTATTCGAGGTTGATTGTAAAGAAGCCTCGGATACTGTTGAATTGTTCTAAGTTAGCACGATCAAAGGTTGCCTCGTTAAAAATCCCATTGGAAAACCCAACTGGGACAAAACCGGTCTAAGGGAAAAAGGGTGCAACACGTGTTGTCAGACATAAGGACTTTGTGCTGAAGGATCCATCAGTGTTCCTAATCGAACATCTGTAATTGGTTAGCTTAAAATATAAATGAAAATAGAGAAGGTCGTACCTTAGTAGTAGTATCGCTTTAGGAGTGATACGTTCCAATTGTTTGGTAGTTGATCATTGTTCATCATACCGAGCTTATAGGATCCCTTTCCGATAATATTGAGGACCTGATATGGCCTCTCCCAGTTTGGACCCAGTTTTCCTTCATTCGAGTTTCGAGTGTTGAGGGTGACTTTTCTTAGCACCAAGTCCCCTATTTTAAAATGTCGAAGATTGGATCTTCGGTTGTAGTACCTTTCGATCTGTTGTTTTTGTGCAGCCAATCGAACGAGGGTGGACTCGCATCTTTCATCCAATAATTCTAGGCTCGTGTTCATAGACTCATTATTTGATTCTTCTGTCGCATATCAAAACCTGAGGCTAGGTTCCCCCGACCTAGACCGGGATAAGAGCTTCGGCACCATAGACCAAATAGAACGATGTTGCCCTGTACTGGATTTCGACGTCGTGCGGTACGTCCAAAGAACCTCAGGCAATATTTCTCTCCATTTTCCCTTATAATCGGTCAATATATTGTTAAGATTTTGAATGATGGTTTTGTTGGTCGATTAGGCTTGTCCATTCCCGCTGGGATGGTATGGCTTTGATAGAATCCTTTTGATCTTGTGATCCTCAAGAAATTTAGTTACTTTGCTGCCGATGAATTACTTCCCGTTGTCGCACACAATCTCGATAGGCATCCCAAATGAAGTCTATGACTTCTTTTTCTCGAACTTTCTCGTAAACCTGTGCTTCAACCCACTTAGAAAAATAATCAGTCATAAATAAAATAAACTGAACTTTACCTGGGGCTGATAGTAGAGGGCCGACGATGTCCATTCCTCATTTAATGAACGGCCATGGGGATAAGACTGAGTGGAGCTGCTCCCCGGGCTGGTGAATCATCATTGCATACCTCTGACATTTATCGCAATTTCGAATGAACTCTTTTGTATCTTTTTCCATATCAGCCCAATAGTACCCTACTCTGATAACTTTGTGGACCAGAGATTCAGCACTGGAGTGGTTTCCATAAGTGCCTTCGTGAATTTCCCGTAGGACGTAGTCGGTGTCTCTTGGCCCTAAACATATCGCCAACGGCCCATCGAACATCCTCCTGAATAGCGTTCCATCTTCGGCCAAAGTGAATCGTGCTAAGGAAGAGTCCTCGACTCCTTCGGATCTGATGGGAGCTTCCTATTTTTCAAATACTCAATGTACTTGTTTCTCTAATCCCAAGTCAAACTTGTATAGTTTATTTCAGCGTGCCCTCTTCGATTACTGATCTTGAGAGTTGTATGACAGTCCCCGAGTTAAGCTCGTCATCTTTGATCAACAACCCCAAGTTTGCAAGGGCATCGGCCTTGTTGTTTTGCTCTTGAGGTATGTGATGTAAGTTCCACTTCTTAAATCGGATGTAAAGTTACATGTAGCTTGTCTAAGTACCTATGCATTCGATCTTCTCAGACCTCGAAGGTTCTGTTGACTTGGTTTACCACAAGTAGGGAATCACATTTGGCCTCGATGACCTTTGCTCCCAAGCTTTTAGCCAGTTCGAGACCTGCAATCATGGCCTCATACTCGGCCTCATTGTTAGTTAACTTCGAAGTTTTGATAGACTGCCAAATTGTGTTACCAGTGGGCAGCTTCAAAACGATGCCCAGCCCAGACCCTTTCACATTTGAAGCACCATCCGTGAAGAGGTTCCACACCCCCGATGATGTACCCAATTTTACTAACAGTTCCTTTTCGACCTCGGGTACGAGGGCTGGCATGAAGTCAGCCACAAAGTCTGCCAAGATCTGAGACTTGATGGTTGTTCGGGGTTGATACTCAATATCAAACCCGCTAAATTCTACAGACCATTTGGCCAATGAAAGTTCAGGTTTATGCAAAACATTTCGAAGGCGATAGGTAGTTACCACACATATTGGGTGACATTAGAAATATGGTTTTAATTTCCTAGAGGCATTTATTTGTCACGACTCAAACCGATAGGCCGCAACGGGCAATCAGTACCTTACTCAATCGAGTACCAACATAATGTATTTTTCATATCATTCTATCATATGTAAATGAACCGGAGTAAATCATGAGGGAATACAAACTATTACATATGAAGAACGGGCCTATAAGGCCGGCATGATTCTTTATATACTCGAGACACAGGACGACAAGGCCATACAAGTATCCGTATACATGGCATCTGTCTACAAGCCTCTAAGAATACATAATATCACAAAGGTTGGGGACAAGGTCCCGCCATACTAATCAATACATGTACCAATCATACTGACCAAAGAAGCAACTTCGGAGCAAATGGAGCACACCAACACCTTCTACTGAGCTGATAGCCTACTTGGATGATTCTTGACCTATCTATTAAGACCTATGGGCATGAAACACAGTGTCCCCAGCAAAAGGAACGTCAGTACAAATAATGTACTGAGTATGTAAGGAATAAAAATCCGTAAATAATAGACATGAGAGAAACATAGAGTAAAAGACTCGACATGTAAGTCTCAATAACTCTGTATAAAATGGAATACTCATAGTGTTATGCATATGCGTATGAATGTCATATCGTGCATAGGTACATGTGTTCAAAGCATCATCAAGCCTCTGAGGGCATCCCATCATATCATCTCGGCCTCTGTGGGAAAATCATCAACGTATACCAGCTGATTAGGTTTTGGTGCGAATATAATGCCGTAACCTTTTTTCCATATCCCATATACATATATATACGCGTATATAACGCTATCTGGTCATGGGTAAATGTACATGTATAAATGCATGAAATGCATAAGAAATACGTTAATAAGATTTCTCATAATGTCACAAAAATAATATGCATGTCGCATAAACTTTATCAAATACGTATTTTTCTGAGACCCATGAACAGAAGATATAAAAATAATTCACATGGGGAATCAAGAATATAGACACCCCTAGTATTTCTATGAATAGAATTATTTATGGAAGTTATGCATTTGCTCGTTTCGTTCGTGTCGTATGGATCATGCCAAAGAAAGAAGGGATAACCTTAACATACCTGAACCGATTCTCTTTTGCGAAAATACGTAACGGCGAATCGAAGTAGGAAAAAATCCGTATGGTATTCTTGAGAAATATTATACCGTGCTTCCGTAAAATTGCATCTTTCGCATAATTGGCTCTAGTATGAATTTTTCCGAAGCAAATTTCATGTTCCATCTCCTGCATTCTTGGTCACTACTGGATTTGGTCTTGATTACAAGACATCATCTTTTGTCTTGGAAGAATCATTAATCCCCTCATTCTTTCATCCTCTTCATCCTACCATACTTTACAATTAAAGAGATGAGATCACCAACGGAATATTATTTTTTCCCCAAAATTTTCCGGTCAACTATCTATATATCTACTATATGAATCCTCAATTTCTTTTCTGTTTTATTTGAACCAGTTTCATTTCAAACTAGAGAAAGGCACGTATTATCAACAAATGAGTAATGGTACTCCAGACAAATGGCAAAACATGTATCCACCTTGAACTAAAAAACATATATTTACATTATACTTGTTTCAAGCAGGCATAATGCGGCTCATGAATACATGTTATTGGAGCAACGGAAGAAAAATATCTTGAAGGTTTTTTTGTCTTGAAGTTTTCCAACGTTGCCACTAAGTACTTTAATCTTGAAGACTTAATGTTATGCCACCTTTCCCTCAATTGTATGAGTCATATGTACATATACATAGTGGATGCCACATGGGGTGGGGTGGGAAACATTAATCATTATCCACATATTAGGTAATTAGATAATGTCTTGTTACCCGGTAATTAACCAATTACCCACAAAATTAAGAATTTTCTCAAATTACTTAAAATTCTACTCATTTTTAATATACTTTATACATCATACTATCACGGTCCTATGGTACCTTTTATGGTACTAGTCCATAGATATCGGGTATCATAGCTCAGACCGTATTTTATCCCATGTCGACAACCTTCA
Organism: Nicotiana tabacum; assembly: GCF_000715075.1. NCBI lineage: Eukaryota > Viridiplantae > Streptophyta > Magnoliopsida > Solanales > Solanaceae > Nicotiana > Nicotiana tabacum. The sequence goes on from NC_134085.1 coordinate 184,408,561, forward strand.
ACGAAACTCATTTTCTTTAATTCGTGTATCCTTCATGCCACTTACTTATCGTTTGTTGTAAATAGTATAAATATGTTAACCTCAAGATAATCTCATTTCCGAAATTTTATTAATTTACTTATGGCGTATTTCTACGTACGAAAATATGGGGTGTAACATCATTCTCCCCTTTGGAACGTTCGTCCTCGAATGTTGGCTGATGCACATATTATTTTCACAACCTATGTCTTCTGAATACTTTAGTAGTCCTCTTGCCATCTAGGCAACTATTCTGTGAATGGATCCCAAAGGCCATGACATCCCCCCCTTTTAGGCTTCTTTCTCACACCATGACTTGTGGTCGGAATTCTTCCAATCTCGCAACTGTTGCTACATTTTATCATAGATCCATTTATCCATTCGTATGACTTTATTGCCATAAGTCTACTTTGATTTATCGTTAATGAGATCTGCTATCGAACTCTAGGTTACTTTCGTTGCTTATCCCATATGTATAAATCTAAGTCCGTTGATACTTCCTCAATATTGTTCATCTTAGAATGGCAGCCCAATCTTACCTCATACTTTGTGGCTTTTGTCCATCCACTATTGATTCACCTTAACGTTGATCTATTATCTACCATGGATAACTTGATCTCTTATGTAACACTGCCATTAGGGCTTACGTCTTATCAGAGACATCTGGAGTAATTAGATTGATCCACCTAGGGGCGATACTATACTTCCATAACCATATTTTATAGCATCCCAATATGACTCACCTTACATGGGTATGTTAATCATGTACAATTCATGAAATCCTCTTCAAGTCATTACTCAATCGAAGGCCCAAACGTCATCTTTTATCTATCACAATTACACCCCCATTCTACTGCCAGGGCAGCATTCCATTTCTTCTAAATTCTACTAGTCTTAGACTCATTTAGGTTTATTCAGTATATCATGAGCTTTGTATAACTTAGAGAAACCACCAGCTCTCTTATTTTCACGGGCTTAATCTCGAGGACTTATCCACTCTCGTCACCTTCTCACTTGCCCTTTCGTATCCTTAGTCATGCCTTCCTAAAACCTTTTCGTTTTGCCATACTTAAGCTTGAGACTTACCCATATCTATTTATATTACTCGCAACCTTCCTTCAACTTGCTTGCATCATATGTTTCCTTATGTCATTATGGAACATCAAACGAGACATCAAATAGTGTCTAACTCTTCTTTACAGTCTTAATTAGCCTCCTAGATACCTAGAAACCATAGGGTGGAATACATGTCACTAACGATGCTACTATCATTCCTAAATATTGAATCCCCGCGCTTATAGCCTTTTATCTAAAGTATGGACTATTCACACCCTCCTACATTTGAGTATCGTGTACGTTGTTCACCTTTACCTTACTTACCTTAAAATCTTGTATCATGTCTTGTATATCTTTCATAACCTTCCTTCCACATAGGTATGATTCACATCTATAACTTGAAGCTTTATTATCATACTTGCACCTCTGAAGTATACATAATCCAGGTGAGAGCTTCATACCGACTTCTTATGAGGCTTGTATTCTTCTGATGCCCATAGAATATGGCTACTGTACTATCTCTCTTGTACCTTTGATATTTAAGAGTGATCTTGTAATGTTCTCGATCATGAGGTCTATAATTTTCTGGGTCCAATAATCAGACTCTTGATTTACTTAGTTAATGTAACTCTTTAGTTTCCTCTTCCCTTTGATCAACCTTCATGTAAGCTTAAGCTATCTTCTGATCTGTGGTTCATGGTATTAGTTATTACGTTTAGCTTTTTATGATCGCTGAGGAATATCCATGATACAATCCTTTAATAATTCAATCCTTCGTCTATGACCTGGGCTAAATTCTTTCTTTTAACTTATGCCAGAATCTTCTACGGTTGTATATGTTGCATGTATAAAACTCCAAACTCTTAAGTGCATTCATAATGTAACTAACTCTGGATCATTAATGGAATAATTCTTTTCGTTCCTTCTCAGCTTTCTTTAAATGTACGCTATTACTTTTCCTGGTCCTTTTGCCTCCTTTTTGCGTGCCTACTTAGCTTATCTTAGCTCCAACACATGCCAGAGTTCTCGTGCAACTCCTATGATCTCGAATATTACTTTTGGTTTTACTTCTCGTTCATTAGCCACGATAGGTGTCACTTTCTTATAGAGTGCTTATAATGTTGTTGTGAGACTGTTGTTACAATACCTTTCCTCTTTCGGTCATTGTGCTTAGGTTGAAGCCTTCTTCCTTATTCCCTCAGCTAGTCTTTCATTGTACTACTTAGGGAGGACCCTCTGACTCTTGTAAAGCTGCAAGCTTATCACATCGTATACTGGACGGAATTTTTGATTTTCTTCCCCGTCTATAATAATTTGTAGTTACTTTTCTCCATACCCTTGTGCTTGTAGGGTTGCTTCTGAACTAATATTTTGAATGTCTTCCCAGTGGCATTCTCTTTTATTTCCGTAAAACTCATATGGTACCATTAACTATCCACTACTATCTGAATATTTCTCAAGGATTACAATATCATAACTGCGAGACTGAATTTATTATGTTGGGGTTTACTATGTTTATATCGCACGATCTGCTGATTTGTCTATATTCTCTTGTCTAGTCATAACTAGGTTTTTCCTAAATTACCTACTAACTACTCGTTGGCCCATTCTCATATAAATATTTCACGTAATCCTCCTTTGGGTTATTTCCTTTGCCTTATCCTATGTCTCGCACTGGCTCCTTATCTATCAATAACATCTCAGGAAGGAACCCATACTTTCTTTCTTTGATGTCGTTCTTGCATAATATTCCGGAATCATAGCATATTTGTAGGCTTCGAATAGGTGCAATTTCATCCCTTTCTCATTTTTATCACATTTTGTCTTTACCACTCCATAGTTACTAGAACCACTTAATTCTGACTTAATATCACGTCACTCCATATTCCCCCCTTTAAGGGAGTACTAAGGGTTGGAGCTACGACAATCTACCTATAGATGCTACCTCTTCATTCTTGGTGTCTTTTCATATCATTGATGACCCTTTCTCATCTTACAATAATCCTTCTCTACTAAGGATAACGAAATTACTTACTCGCGAGGGTGAAAATTACTATAATTGGCATATATAGTGTCTTAAGCTTAACTTTTCTCACATTGCTTGCTTTAGGAAAGCGTCTTCCTGAATGACCATTCTCTAAATTTCTCATGAATATTATTTTGTTGTCCATTCTATTATCGTCAGAACGTAATCTGAAATTCTCATGATGTCCACCATTATCAATCACTCAATCTCTAATTCATGTTTAGTTTATCTTGTTCACCAATCTATATTGGTTCTATTACTCTGGGGTCTAACTTTTCCATCTGGTAGTTGTATTTGAATCACGAGCTTATTTCTTGAAATGAGGATATGACTTCATGGCCTATACTATTTTGTTTTCTCAAGGCCTGTCACCTATCAGATTTCCCTTCACTTGACTATAAACTCTGTAATACTGTCATTTTTTGATCTACCGTTGTCATCCATGTATCATATCTTACTCATAATGCTCCATTAATTCTCTTCTTATTTCTTGCTAATATTTTTGTCAATCACTTTATTCTGAAAACTTCGACAAGACATTCTTTTGCATTTTAGCTCCCATTTCCCCATCCCCGGGCTCTTTGGGTTGCCTAACATTCTCTCCCTACTAGGGACGGGAGCCATACTAAGGTAATATTTATCCATTCTAGGATTCTAGTGTCTATATTTGTAGTACTCATATCCAGATGTACTATTTTAAAGTGCACCATCTAGGTGTCTCACAAGGAGAATTATTACCATATTTGTAGTATCCTTCAAAAATGTCCGCTAACGCTAGCAATCCATCCAACATATTTAGTTTCTCTAACCCCAACTGGATCCTGATATCTGTCTTTTTCTTAGTCTACACCTGTTAGCCCCTAATAGGGTATAAATGAGATGGGTGTGGCCAATTATACATACCTCTGTTACTATTGAGGGTAACTCACAATGCTTATATTTTTCTGCCGGAACTGTAATATTGATAATCTTCATTAACTAGGTGTCTCGTACCCTTCTTCACCTTTCTCATTTTACTTGCTAAAATTTGTGTTTCCCTCCTTATTCTTCTTTTTTTTACCGTAAGAGTGGATATGCATTCTTGCTTTAGGGATCCTTATCAAGAAGCTTACACATCTTCAGTATGCACATGATCTATTGAAGACCTCACATTTACTTATCATAATCATAATGCAAAGTCGAGTTCCTATGACTCAACTCTTCCATAGCATGCCTTTTACCAACCGTCTTTATGGATGTAGGTATCGTCTTATTACAAATAAAATAGAAGTTAGGAATTTGAATTCTTATAACTGAGCTCTACCACGCGATCTAGAGTAAGAAGAAAGAGTGACAGTTCTAAATGCCATGTAGCCCCCTGCTTATAAGTGTGGTGCACGACACACCCATAAACAAGACTCTACTAGACACAGCTTGTAGACTTTTTAGGACAGAACTGCTCTGATACCACTTTCGTCATGACTCAAACTGATGGGCCACGACGGCACCCGGTACCTTACTCAACCGAGTACCAACATAACGTATCTTTCATATTATTCTAACATAGGTAAATGAACCGGAGTAAATCATGAGGGAATACAAACTTATACATATGAAGAATGGGCCTAGAAGGCCGTCATGATTCTTTATATACTCGAGACATAGGCCGACAAGGCCATACAAGTATCTGTATACATGACATCTGTCTACAAGCCTCTAAGAATACATAATATCACAAAGGTCGGGATAGGGTCCCGCCATACTAATCGATACATGTACCAATCATACTGACCAAAGGAGCAACTCCGGATCAAATGGAGCACACCAACACCTTCTACTAAGCTGATAGCCTACTTGGAAGATTCTCGACCTATCTATCAAGACCAGCGTACATGAAACGCAGTGTCCCCGATAAAAGAGATGTCAGTACAAATAATTTATCGAGTATGTAAGGAATGAAAATCAGTAAATGATAGGCATGAGAGAAACATGGAGTAAAAGACTCGACATGTAAGTCTGAATAACTCTGTATATAATGGAATACTCATAGTTTTATGCATATGCGTATGAATGTCATGTCGTGCATAGGTACATGTGTTCATAGCATCATCTAGCCTCTAAGGGCATCCCATCATATCATTTCGGCCATTATGCGCAAATCATCAATGTATACCAGTTGATCAGGTGGTGTAATGTCATCTGGTCATGGGTCAATGTACATGTATAAATGCATGAAATGCATAAGAAATATGTTAATAAGATTTCTTAGAATGTCATAAAAATAATCTGCATATCGGATAAACTTTATCAAATACGTATTTTTCTGATACCCATGAACAGAAGATATATAATAATTCACATGGGGAATCAAGAATATAGACACCCCTAGTATTTCTATGAATAGAATCATTTATGGAAGTTGTGCATTAGCTCATTTCATTCATATCGTATGGATCATGCCATAAGAAAGAAGGGATAGCCTTAACATACCTGAAATGATTCCCTTTTACGAAAACACGTAATGGCAGATCGAAGTAGGGAAAAATCCGCATGGTATTCTTGAGAAATATTATACCGTGCTTCCTTAAAATTACATCTTTCGCATAATCGGATCTTGTATGAGTTTTTTTGAAGCAAATTTCACGTTCCATCTCCTCCGTTCTTGGTCACTACTGGATTTGGTCTTGATTATAAGACATCATCTTTTGTCTTGGAAGAATCATTAATCCCCTCATTCTTTTATCCTCTTCATCCTACCATACTTTATAATTAAAGAGAGGAGATCATCAACGAAATATTTTTTTTTCTCCAAAATCTTCCAGTCAACTATCTATATATGTAAATCCATATATCTACTATATGAATCCTCAATTTCTTTTCTATTTTATTTGAACCAGTTTCATTTCAAACCAGAAGGCACGTATTATCAACAAAGGAGTAATGGTACTCCAGACAAATGGAAAAACATGAATCCACCTTGAACTAACAAGCATATATTCACATTATACTTGTTTCAAGCAGGCATAATGCTGCTCATGAATACATGTTATCGCAGCAATGGAAGAAATATATATTGAAGGCTTTTTTGTCTTGAAATTTTCCAACGTTGTCACTAAGTACTTTAATCTTGAAGACTTAATGTTATGCCACATTTCCCTTAATTGTATGAGTAATATGTACATAGACATAGTGGCTTCCACGTGGGGTGGAGTGGAAAATATTAATCATTATCTACTTATTAGGTTATTAGATAATATCCTGTTACCCGGTAATTAATCAATTACCCGCAAAATTAAGAATTTTCTCAAATTACTTAAAATTCTACTCATTTTTAATATACTTTATATATCATACTATCATGGTCCTATGGTACTTTGTATGATACTAGTCCATAAATATCGGGTATTATAGATCGGACCGTATTTTATCCCAAATCGTCAACCTTCAACGAAACTCATTTTCTTTAATTCATATATCCTTTATCCTTCATGGCTCTTACTTATCGCTTGTTGTAAATATTATAAATATTCTAACCTTGAGATAATCTCATTTCCGAGATTTTATCAATTTACTTATGGCGTATTTCTACGTACGAAATTATGGGGTGTAACATTATTAAAGCAAGCGCTAATTTTTCTAAGTGAGGATACTTAGTTTCGACCTCACCTAAGGTTCGACTAACATAGTAAAAACGGAATTACGTACCTTGCTCTTCTCGAACTAGGACCCCACTTACCGCTATTTCTGAGACCATCAAGTATAAGTAGAGTTGCTCGTCCGCTTTTGGGGTGTGAAGTAGTGGAGGGTTTGACAGGTATCGTTTTAGTTCTTCTAAGGCTTGTTGTCCGTGCAAAATTTCTCTTCTTCTTAAGTAGTGAGAAGAACCGGTGATTTCTATTTGAGGACCTCGAGATGAATTGCCCTAGGGCGGCTATGCGCTCGGTCAACCTCTGCATGGCCTTCTCATTATCCAGGACTTTAATATCCTCAATAGCTTTGATTTTATCGGGGTTGATCTCGATTCCCCGATTAGACACCATGAATCCGAGAAACTTACCCGAGCCGACTCCGAATGCACACTTTTCTGGGTTGAGTTTCATATTGTACCTCCTTAGTATATCGAAAGTCTCTTGCAAATGTTTCAAATGGTCCTCTACTCGCAGGAACTTAACTAGCATGTCATTAATATAAACTTCCATAGATTTCCCTATTTGTTCTTCGAACATTTGATTTACTAGGCATTGATAAGTTGCACCAGCATTTTTTAGTCCAAATGGAATTACGTTATAACAATAGGTGTCGTATTTAGTGATAAACAGAGTTTTTTCCTGATCCTCCGGATTCATCTGTATTTGATTGTACCCGAGTAAGCATCGAAAAAACTGAGAATCTCATGGCCGGCCGTGGCATCGATCATGCGGTCGATATTAGGCAAAGGAAAAGAATCCTTAGGGCAGGCCTTGTTCAAGTCCTTATAGTCTATGCACATTCTAAGTTTATTTCCCGTCTTAGGAACCACCACTACGTTTGCTAACCATTCGGGCTATTTAACTTCCTGAATGGATCCTATTTTGAAAAGTTTGGTTACCTCGTCCTTTATGAATGCATGCTTTACTTCGGACTAGGAACCACCACTACGTTTGTTAACCATTTTCTTCTTGCCTGCTTCAAGACATATAAAGATTTGTTCAGTTTGCACACCAAGCCTGGTCTCTCTATAACTAAACCAGGTGGCACTTCCATACAGACTTCTTCAAGTAAGTCTCCATGAAGAAAAGCATTATTCACATCCAGTTGGAACATTTTCCAACCCTTCTTAACTGATGTCCCTACTAGAGCCCTTACAATAACCATCTTTACCACTAGTGAGAAGATCTTTGTATAGTCTATTCCACTTTGTTAAGTGTACCTTTTGACAACCAGCCTGGCTTTGAATCTCTCAATGCTTCCATCTGCCTTGTGCATGATTTTATAGACCCATTTGCACCCTCTAGCCTTCTTTCCATCTAGAAGAGGCACCAAGTCCCATGTATGATTTGTGTATAATGCTTGGAATTCTTTAGTCATTGCTGCTTACCAGGAAGGATTAATGACTGCTTCTTCACATGAACAAGGCTCACACTCATGTGAAATGCTTCTCACTATCTGCTGACTTTCAGAAATCAATGCATGAAAAGAAAAATGTTGTTTGTTTGGCAAAAGGGCAGTGAAAGATGTAGATTGTGTTTCTTGACTTTGGATAGATGGACATGGTTGGAGATTTGGGATTGAATACATATAGTACTTTAAGTGGGTAGGTGTTTTGTGTGGTCTAGCAGGTCTACACTGGTTATGACTCTAGTGCTCAGAAGAATTAGTGAGATTAGGAACATGATGTTGGTCCTAACTATGTGGAGCTGATTCAGTTGCTAGGTTGTCACTTTGGTGCATGGTGATGATTGGTCATGGTTATGTGAATGTCCAGGTGACATTTCATCATGGTAAGTTTAAGGTGACACTGCACTAGAGGTGACTCATGAGGAACATCAGATTCAGAAGGAAAAATTGATGTATTAGGGAGTCCATCTTGTGCAGATGGAAACCTCCCAGAGCAAGACATATTGTTGAAATTTAAAGACAAGTGGAAAGGGAACACATTCTCATGAAAAACTACATCTCTTGACACATGCATGTTCCTTGTGACCAAGCTTAAGACTTTGTAACCTTTTGAACCAGATGGATAACCCACAAAAAATATGAGGAGTGGCTCTTGGTTCAAATTTATCTTTGTGGTTTTTAAGTGTAGTAGTGAAACACAAGCAACCAAAACTTCTGAGATGAGAATAGTTAGGATTCTTCTTGTATAGCAGTTCATAGGGGCATTTATTGTTTATGGAGGATGTGAGCAATCTACTTATTAGGTATGTGGAGGTAAGTATACACTATCCCCCAATATTTCAGGGGCAATTTGGACTAGAAAAGCAATGCTCTTGTTGTCTCAAGTAGGTATTTATGTTTTCTTTCTACCACCTCATTTTGTTGGGGTGTGTAGGGGCAGGTCTTTTGGTGGATAACTCCTTTTGACTGGAAAAATGAAGTAGCCTCAGAACTGGTGAATTCCATTCCATTATCAGTCCTTATGGACTTGATTGAGGTTTCAAACTGGTTTTCAACCATGATGAAAAAGGCCTTGATCACATATAGAGCATTACTCTTGCTGCCTAGAAGATGTGTCCAGGTAGATTTGCTATAGTCATCTACAAGAGTTATGAAGTATTTGTGACCATCATGAGTAGTTACATGATAAGGGCCCCACAAATCAATGTGTAACAGCTCAAAGACTTTGAGGTTGAACTTCTCAATGGAAAGGGCAACCTTGTTTGTTTAGCCATGGGGCATATAGGACACATGAAGAGTTTTATTGAAGTAAATTTAACTGGTATGGTTGAAATACCTCTCATCTTTACAAAAGGTACATGTCCTAACCGATTGTGCCACAAGGAATCAACAGTATCAACACCATTAGCAAAAACATTTAGTATAGAATGGCCACTTGCTTTATTCAATTATGAACTATGTACAACAGTTTGGGAATGAGAAGGTGCTCTATTTACATGTGTGTGATGTGAAGTGGAAGGGCAAGACACAGAATCACAAGTGGTGCTAGATATAGACTTTGAGAACTGAAAGTACAAACCATCGATTGCTTTACCAATCTGTAGAGGCCTCTTCACTTAAGAGGCTTGTAGAATGAAGCAAGCAAGTTTGGTAAATACAACTATACAGTCAAGCTGTACTATCAAAGAATGAACAGAGATTAGGTTATATTTGAAATTTGGCACAAAAGGTAATTTTCTTAGAGTGAATTTGGGACTAAGAACTAGATCTCCAATGAGTGTCACCTTCACCTTATATCCATTTGGCAAAGACACTAGGAAGGGATAAACTAAGGTTTTGGTGTTAGTTAATAAAGACCTTTTAAAGGTCATGTGGTTTGTGGAACCGGAGTTTAGGATCCATGAGTCAGTATTTGGTTCGAAACAATCATATGAGTGATCACTATGTTCAACAAAATTGCAACAAGTCACAGTACCTACAAAATTAATAGCACCACCAGCCATGTTGGCATTACCAGAATTTTCCCCTGCATTTCCTAGTTGGAAGTTCTCTAGTAAACTCAACAATTGTCCATACTGCTCCTTAGTTAAATTGTGCAAATTTTGTCCTCGCTCTTGCAACATTCCTTCTTCTTTTTCTCCAGCGAACTGTAATTTATCCTAAAAATGTTCACAGCTGAGGTGTTTGCATTAAGAGCAGTAAAGTCGATCATGACTTGATTCTGGGACTTGGCTTCTCTCTACTTCTCCTCCTGAATAAGGATAGAGAAGGCTTGTGTTATGCTAGGTAGGGGGTTCATCATCAGTATACTTCCCTTTACTACTGTATATACTTCATTTAGTCCCACGAGAAATTGAATCAGCCTCTTGTCTTGTTCAACCTTTTTCTTATTAGCCTTAGCTCCACATACACACTGACAGCTACACTGAGCATGAATGTTCAGCATGTTTAGCTCTTCCCGTAGCTTTTTCATTTTGTGTAATATCCAGTGATATCGAAGGTCCCTTGGCTTAAATCGCTGATCTCCTTTTGTGATTGATATAACTTTGCTCCATTCGTCTGATCGTACCTGTCTTTTAGTTCTTTCCAGAGTTCCTTTGCATCGTTGACATATTGTAGGCTTTCTGCTAAATCCTTAGAGAGTAAGTTCAGTATCCACGAAGTCACCATATCATCGCACCATTCCCACTGATCGAAGAGTGCATCACTTGCATCTGGCTTTTTACATTTTTTATTAATGAATCCTACCTTATTCTTCACAGACAAAGCTCTTAACACACCTCTTCTCCACGATCTGTACCCAGAGCCATCAAAAGGAACCGACACTAGAGTAGTTCCCACATTCTCCGATGGATGCATGTTGAGTGGACTCGTCGAGCTCAATGGAATATTAGTTGAATCCGCCACTTCTTCTTCTTCGGCCATGATTCAAGCAGTCGATGATACAAAATATAAATTCCAATTGAGAATTCAACTGTCAGAGAAATTGTCAAAATCAAAATGTGATCTAAAGAACCCTAAATCGAACAAAGAGGAGACAAAATTGAATAGAAACCGATCGGAGAAGAGTCGAACTTAGTGATATTGATGATGAATTGAATCGAGAACTTGAGCCTAGGCTCTGATACCATATCAAAACTGGAAGAAAACCATTGAAATCAGCTCCTGCTCATGCGAGAGATATGGAGCTGGGAGAGAACATTGTGGAAATAATGATGAATTGCATCATCTCTGTAATTGAATTCACTAACTTTATGTGTCTATACAATGCCTATTTATAAGCAAATGAAAGTAGGGAGGAAGAGAGAAATCCAGTTGGCAATGAGCCGGCCCACTAACCATTAACTAACCACTAACTGTTTTAAGTATCTCATGAAATAATTAGAGATACTGTATGTTGCAGTATGTGTATGTGTATATTTACATTTCTCAATACATTGCTCAATAAAGTACATGGCAGCATCCTTTCTAAATCATGAATGAAAGATCCAAAGAGGGGGAGAGAGAAGGCGACTGAATCTTCTAGTAATTCCAAAAGAATGTAAAAAAGAGCTTTCTCTCTTTTCTTCTCAATAGTCATTTGTGCATATATTAAAAGCAAAAAATGGAAAAAGAAACCAAATGAATGTTTACAGCTACTTTCTCATTTTCATGGTTAAGTAAATCAAAATTCCTTGACTCTTGCTGTCAATTCTCAACATCTTTTTTAAAGAAAAAGTAAGAAAATCCACTGATACCTTACTTCATCATTCTTCTTTTCCTCTCTTCTGCCTCTTCTTCTTGCCCGTGTCTTTTTCAAATAACTTATTAATTAACCTTCTTTATTTAATCTCTTTTACAACTTTTTCCTTTTTGGCCGGCTGTTTGTTTCACTTTTATCATCAAATCCCACACTTGACACCTACATTCCTTTCATACCTTGTCTTGCTCCTCTATAAATTTTGCCTCTATACATCTTAATGTCACAAACTTTGAGCTATTATTTATCCCATTGAGGGTTAGTTGTCTTGGCCTAACAAGAAAACTGACCTTATTTTTAATCAAAACTCCTGCACCATGGAAAGTTATGCTACATGTTCAAACCAGTACTCTTCACACAGAGGAGTAGCAATGATTTTAGCACTTGTTTCAGCTGTCGTGCTATCGCCATTGTACGTGGAACGACGAAACAAAGAGAGCAGCTATTACGAGACAAGATGGAGCTCCGGGGGAATTGTATTGCCTGTGTTACTAGCTGGATTGATAGTTGCGATTAGAACCACTTCATCATCAGGACAAGGAGGGAGTAGAGCGTCGATTTTCGCATCTCCAGAATCTTCCTCTGTGCTTAGAATTGGGAGTTCATCTTGGGGACTTGCTGGTGTTTTGGTTATGCTCTTATGTGTGCTTTCCTGGCAAACTTCTATGAAACATTATTTGTGGAAATAGATGTCTAATAAGGATCAAATTAACTATCCATCTCTTCCGTGTCAGAAGAGAGAGTCACAACTCTTCGAGCTGTGGTTTTAAATTCGTTATTTATGCTTACAAGTAAAAGTCTTTGAATCTATTAGATAATATTAAGACGAGCCATGGTTGTTTGCATGTTAACGAAGAGCTTACGCCATTGTAATGAGCGATTTGGAGGTCAAAAATCAGCGGAATAGAATAAATTGGAAATTACTCGAGTCGAGTACTCCCCTCTTACTTCGAAATTTCTCATTCTTCTTCATTTCCTTTATATTTCATTTTGGTCTTGCTCCCAAATTCATTTTCTGCTTCTTCGAGAACTTATTATCTTTTCCTTTTTCACTCCCCAGTAATCTTATTAATACTGTTATAGGTGAAGAATTATTCAGAAAGGATGGAATGTTCCTCCTTCCGGAAAATTTATATGGATATTCACGCGCTATGCCAAGAACAATGCCAGGCTATGTATTTTTACTTAAATTTTATAAGAAGCAATCACGAGCAAGAAGGAGAAGGCCCAAGAAGCCAACACGCATAGAAGTTAAAGAGCGAGTCTGCACTTTCAAAATACACAGAAATGCAAGTCAAGACTACCTAATCTTTTTTTATAAACAGAACCATAACTGTTCTGTACAAATGCTTATCATGTACATGAGTGAAGGTAGACTTTAATCTAGTAGGAAAGAAAATCATCAACTGTCAACACCTGTCATCAATTGTCAACTCCTCAGACCAACTACTGCATTGGCAGCAGGAAGAGGGCTTACACCTCGATCATACATTCGCTGGATCTCCTCTCTGTACTCGGTCAATGACTTATGTGGTATAGCTGGAGTTAATTCTATAACATCTCCCATTCTTAGCTTGCAGTTGGGATCACTGACTGGTTCATGGTTCAATCTTGGCCTTAGCTCTTCTTTCAGTGGAAATCCATAGGGTGTCCATCTAGAACTGCCGCGACCAGCTCTCTCCAAAAGATCCTTGACAGTTGAGTTTGCAGGGAATTCTTGCACAGACATCTGCACAGCAGAAACACAAGAGTTAAAAATACATTCAGATAGTTGGCATTTCCAATGACACCATAAAAATCAATTCTTCAACTTTCAGTATCCACGAGTAAAGAAGTACGAAACAGGAAATAATAATATAGACGAACCTTATCGTTGTCAATCATAATGATAAAGACAGGTCCATCAGTTCCACAATTAGGTTTGCAAGAAAATGGACAATCTTCAGAATGAGCAGGGAATTTGCAAGGTGGCTGAATAGATTCAGTGTGGCCAACAGATGATTGGTCTCTGTTCATTGTCTCACACTGCCAGGTAACAACCCAGCGAGCCCACTCTACCATCTGATTTACAAAAGAAGAGTGTTTGCAAGCGCCTTCCTTGTATCTCCAATGAGCAGCGAAACCATATTCAGCTTGCAAGTGCATCTCCTTTGTCCGGATCTGAACTTCAAGAGGCACCATGCCTTCCCCGAGCACAACCGTATGAAGAGATTGGTACCTGAAAATTACACATCAATATTAGGGCAAACACTTGAAGAAAAGAAACACATCTCAAATCTCTCATGCTTTTTACCCGTTGAATTTTGGATTTGCTATATAGTCCTTGTATCTCCCAGGTACTTCACTCCATAGCTGGTGAACGACTCGAAGTGCTTTATAACAGTCTTCTTTATTTTCAACTATCAACCTTAACCCATGAATGTCATGGACTTCATCCATATTAAGCTTCTTCCTGTAGATATTAACGGTGACATAAAGCAACATCAGCTTAAATAAAAAAAACATGTACATGACGGGAAATGCATAAGGCTTCCAGAAGTTTCTAAGATGTGATCTCAAGGACAAGTAATTATCATCAAACTCAAAACACGGCAGAAAAGCGATCTCCACAACCCTATATAGCATTGTCTATCTATGAACTACAGGCACTAAATAGTAAATAATTGACCGATTAGCCAAATCAATTGGTGCAATTCTTACAGGATTAAATGACTGCATATACTTCATCGACACATTTGGGTCTTTCCTTCTCTCTTTTTTTCCAGTGCTTAACAAGTGGGTTAGGGGGGAGGGGGGAGAGAGAAGAGAGAAATTACTTTAGCATCTTGCAGTAAATGCTGTACAAGCTCTTGTGACGGCCCGAGAGAACATGATAAGAAACAGAGTCATCCTTTAGCGCTTGCTCCAATTTCCCCACGGAAGAAGTAATCATAGCCTCATCAAAAGACTTAACAAGTTTCGACGAGAGCTCATTGTGCTGATCTGGGTTAAGATGCTTAAAGCAGAGGTTTTCCAGCTGCTCCTTCCACGTTGAGATGCCTAAGCGATTCGCAAGAGGAGCAAAGATTTCCAAAGTTTCCTTTGCAAATCTTTGTTGCTTTGCCAATGGCAACGCATCCAAAGTCATCATATTATGCAAGCGATCAGCTAGCTTTATGAGAACTGCCCTGGCATCTGCCATAGCAAGGAACATGGTGTGCAATCGATCTGCCTCAACAGTTTTACTAGCTGTATTGAAGTCTCGTGCAAGCTTGCTCAATTGACTAAGCTTCGACACCTGGAAGAAATGATACAAGTTAAAACAAGTGTAACACTCAGGACCTCTCTTCAAACATAGACGAATCTAAATGCTTGATAGTCCTATCATCTCTTAACCTTCACTAATCAAAGACATGCCACAGCCTTTAACATTCAGGAGAATCCATATTCATACCCAATTAAACCCCGTTTGCCCATAAATGATGTTTCAATAATAATATATTGAACTTCTGTTTCTCCAAATAGTGATTTAGCCATCAGTAATGGACAAACATTCTGAAATACTAATGATGCATTGAAAACTTGTTTGCACAGTACTTCAAATGAACTAATGTTTTACACTAACAAAGCTACAACCTTTTTTCCAAGTGAGATGAGTATCCAAAAGTAACTTCAAATTCGATATACCCTTTCTTAACTTATCTTCAGATACTCTTTTTTTCAACTTAAACCATGTATTGTCCAAACGCCTACTTTTAACAAATCCCAAACGAAAGACATTTAATCTACATTTTGGATGTGGAAATTATCACCATCGTTATCAGTTTTGAAAATTAACTGCAACACCCTTTGCATATGGAAATATTATTAGCGAAATTCAGGTGTCCATATTCCAACCTACCGCCCAGAAAATATGAAACGCAACACTAAGATCAGATAATAAAACAAGAATAAAACAAGTCTCCATACCCCTTCAACCAAATCAGCAACCCCAGCGCCTAACGTCCGGAAAATATAGTCATAAGTCATGAACGTGTCATCAAGCGTATCGTGCAGAAGTCCAGCAGCAACGACAGTCGAGTTAGCTCCAATCATTGCAAGTAAAACTGCAGTCTCAACGCAATGCTGCAAATAAGGATCACCACTTGCTCGCACCTAACAAACAATACATACATAATACAAAAGGTCAAAACTAAGACATCGACACCGAATAGAAAAGGAAATTAAACTAAGTTAGACAAAGACACTCACCTGTCCTCTATGTGCTTTCTCAGCTTCATAAAATGCCTTAATCACAAAATCATCATAAAAGATTTTATGCCTCGACTGTGCATTCAACAGCAAATCTTTCGCATAAGGTTCCGAATTGGACTCCAAGAAACCTTCCTCCATGTTAAAGGTAAGTTCATCCAGTAACCCTGATGAAGGGGAATCCACATCCAGGACTCGAAATGTCGTCGGATCGTGATCAACGCAGGATCCTAAAGCGTGCCTAACGAATCCATTGAACAATCCACCAGTCCCAGAACGAATGGACCCCACATCCCCAGCAATTCTCCTCGGCGGACTTCTAGAACATGATCCAATCCCACTACTACTAGTGCTAGCAGGTCCTTGAAAAACAGAAACTGGACTCTGATCCCTTTTTAACGACGAGCTAAGGGATGAACAACGAAACGAGCTGCTCAATTCGTCACCTCTATCGTGCCACAAAGAACCCAAATCCTCTGTCCCTGTCGAATAATTCGCCTTCACTGTCGGCGAAGAGAACAGACTGGATAGCCCTCCGACAAATGATTTACCGGACGAAGACGAGGTTGAAGATGACGACGATGATCTGCCGTTCAAATCAAAATCATACGACCCGTGTGAATTGATCTGACATGGATACGGCGTGGAACACACACTACTCGGTGGACTTGCGTACAGTGCTATCGTCGGAACCGCCATGACTAACACCAAATTGAAAGCTCAGATACTGAATTTCACCACCAAAGACAGAACTTTCACAACAATTCTGAAACCCTAATTCCTAAATTTGTGTCAATCAATTCAGATTCTAGAGTCACAAATAAAGAAATAATCAATCTAAACCTGAATAAATGTGAGATAACCTATAAGCTATTAGATAGTTTTTGATAATTGCGGTATGTACAACAAATATGTGCAGATCTGAGTGAATTTTTCCCAAAAAAAATTGGGGAAAGTGGAAAAAAAAAAGGAAAGGAAACTTTAACAAGAATTTGTGAGAAAATAAACTCCTAAAAATCGGAACTAATTGTTGGAAGAGAGAGTTGAAGACGCTGGAACTGAATTGGGTTTTTCTCCAATTACTCTTTCTTCGGGTTTGTGAATGCTGTTTGCGTTGATATTCTTATGCGTTCATGCTCGTCTTTATGGTTGCTTTAGGGGCCAGGAATAGGGAAAGTAAAATGACTGGAATAGCCTCAAGGAGTCTCTGAAATAACGGAAAATTCTGTTTCTCCGGCTTAGAGTTTTAAAATAATTAAATTAAACTATTGGTAAGATCTAATGTCTTAGACTTAAGAATATTTTAATGCTAAAATTGTCGGAATGGATAAAATTAGCAGATTAAATTAATGACAAAATGATGTGTTTAGATAAGAATGGGATGGTATTGTCTGTGCCTCATCTGTACCATTTAATGATGCATCTTATAGATCCACTTTGCATCTAATTCCTTGCTCTGCATTTACTCTTTTTCTAAAAGTAAATCCCTAAAGAATAAGGTCATTAGTGTTTAGTCTTAAGTAAACGTCGATAGATATTTAAAAACTGACTAAATCGATTGAATCGTATTGTATCGAATCGATTTTTAAGTTTTTTAAAATAAAATTGTAGGTTTTTATATAAATTTATAACCGTGCCAATAATTAGGATAGACTTTTTATTTTATGAAAATAAACCGAAAAATATCGAACCGTACCGAATAAATTTAACAATGTAAAAATATATAAAAAAGCACTAAATTTTTTCTTAGGCCTTGGAATTATGAAATAGTTACAAGTCAATAAGTAATTAAACTCAAAATCCTAATTGTCAAACCTATTATGCTACTTCTATTAAAACTAAATTATTTTCAGGTATTGTAGCGATTAGGAGTAGCAACCTACAATGTATTGAACATATTTACTTTCGTATGGATTAGATTTATCTTTTTGAAATGTTTAATTTTCTATAGACTTTATTCTTGAATCCCAACTTGGTTAACCTCTTTTCACTCGTGTGATTTATATTTTTTTTTTTGTATTTGCTTAGTTTCGTTTACGCTGTTGTAGAATACTTGATGGATCTACATTCTAGCCATCTTTTTATATTTTCTTAATTAATCACCTTTTAAACTGTAAAGATATCTTAGAGAGTTTTGTTAAGTCATATAAAAGTATTGCAATCTACTTCTACTAGTGACTTTTACATGGCACTTAAAAAAATTATCGAAAATTTACCGAATCGTACCGACACCGAAGAAAACCCGATATGATTGGGACGGTTTCGAAAAGTCTAATTTTGGTTATATATAATAGAATAACCGAAAAATTGATATGATACAAAATTTATAAAATAACCGACCGAATCGAACCATTGACACCCCTAATTTTAAGAGTATTAAACCATATTTAATACCATTAAATAGCCTTTAGTTACTTTGTATAAAAGTCAACATAACTAATGTTAGTTTTGGTTGCTTTTTCCATTGGGAATATAATAATACATTCATTAATAATACATGGATAAAATATTGAAATGACAAAAATCCTGATTTCAAAATTTTAAACCATATATATATATATATATATATATATATATATATATATATATATATATATATATATATATATAATTAAAATAAAGTAAATATTTAACAAAAAATATTCTCTATATTACAATTCATAAAATTGCTAATTTATACATTACTAATTTCTTTATAATTAAATCATGTATAACTAACATTTATATAACTAAATTCCGCATAATTAATCCATTCGTAACTAATTCATATGTTACTAATAACTGCATAATTCTAACCAGCGACCAAGCCACCTTTTTAAGTGATTAGCAGTACACAGACACCTATTACATCTGAACTTATAATATAGAGATCACTGATTGTCTACCAAACTGTTCTCTAAGGGCGAATTATCTTTAACTAGGCATTTTGAATTATTATTGTTTTGTCAACTTTACGGCAACTTGGTTGTTGTGTTTTTTTTTTTTTTTTTTTTTTATATTTATTTTCTTCTTGGCCTAGGTCAACTTTAAGGCCACTTGTTATGTTTTTCTTTTATTTTTATTTCTTTTCTTCTTGGTCTATCGTATTGTAGATAACTGTGTTTAGATTTTTTTTTCTTGTGCTGAATGGGCCAAAATAGTACAAATAGTCAAATTTCTCTATAACAATATTTCTATATAATAATTATTTATTATAACCATATTCGCGCTATGTCAATAGGGACACACGCATCACACAAAATGGAATTCAACACAACTAAAATACAAAGAGGTGGTCTTTTATAGCATCCACTATGACTCTCTTTTTCCTAACAAAACCAAAACTGATTAGGAAGGTATTATAATGATACTGAACGTTAATCTATGCATCATGATCGTCAATACACTGGAATGATGGAATCGCAACCGTACATTAGCCGCCATTAGAGTAATTTCAAGAGATACAAGGGTAATTTTGGAACAATAGTTTTAGAAATTAATAATTCAACGAATCTGTCTTGTCCCTGTCTCTATGTTTTTCTGGACCTTCCTCAATAGCATTCTAGAAAGAGCTGTGTAGGTGTAGCAAGCGATAAGGACGGGTTAATTTCCCGACCCGATATTGAACCCTGTTTATTTGTACAGTAATGAAGAGAATACAACGTGGCGTGTGAAGAAGGAGCACAGACCAACACGTGGTCAGCAGCGGCAACGTAACAGTTGGATGACTTTTCTGACGGCCATGGCTGTAGCCTGTAGCTGACTTCTGATTTGGAATTGGTGGATTTATGAATTTAAAGATACCGTGACTGAACATTTCACACGTGTCCAACTTGGAATCTATCACATTCGAACTCTACGAACGAAAAGTTTTACCATACGAATTCTTTTACTTCTTAGTGAATGTACCTAAATCTAAAGTAATTGTTTCAGTAAATTACGGATACGAAATGTTACAAAAAGACTTCCAAAATGCTTACTTTATGGAGATAACCTATTTAAGTTTCAGTTACTCAAATAAGCTGTGCTTTTCATTTTTGTAAAGGAGGATATATAAATAGTAATATACTACCTCCGTTCACTTTTACTTGACAGATATATAAAAAATAGATTTTTATTTTTACTTATCACTTTACGCATATTAAAAGAAAACAAAAAAAAAATCCTGTTATACCCACTGTATTTATCACTCATTTCAAATCATTTTCTCAAATCCAATAAAATATGCATTAATTAATAGGTATTATATAAATTATGCACTTCATTTATTATTTCTTAAGAGACGTAAAAAGTCAAAACGTGTAAAGTAAAAGTGAATGAAGGGAGTAGTTAATAGTAAATAGTACTCCTTCTGGTCCACAATAAGTGATCAATTTGCTTTTTTATTTTGGTCCAAAATAAGTGTCCATTTATATAATCAAGAAAAAATTCAATTTATTTTTCCAAAATTACTCTTGTGTACGTATTCGTAAAAAGTCTTTTACTTCTCACGTTATCTATGCTGCAACATTTAATTAAGGGTAGTTTAGTCACACTAATTATTTTTATCTAGAATTTAGTATTTTCTTAATGGATGTGCCCAAAGCAAATTGGTCACTTATTGTGGACCGGAAGGAGTAAAAGGTCTGTCGTGGTGGTTCTAGTGAAACTTTTGAAGGATTACGTATAGGTGTTCGTAACACGCAGCGAAAGACAATAATAATCTTAGGCAGATCTTTTCGTGTTTAAAATTTATTTACATGTCAAAGATCAGATCTGAGACGTACCTGGTGAAGAGACTCTCGTTTCAAAATTCTTCGATAGTGCGAAGACTCTATGCGTATCCACACCGCGACCGACCCTTGCTATCAACCCTTTGATCAATGGAACCCGCGAACAAATTGAACGAAAAATACCAGGCTGAATTTTTCTCAAAATTTCAGCTTTAACGTAACAGTATAAGAAAATTAATTTTCCTTCTCAAAGTATACTCTCTTTTATTTGTGCAGCTCTGCCAAACCTTTTTGTACACTATTTCATTTTCACCGTGATTTATATACATACATATTTGTATCACGTAAATAATACTTTTCCACTAGGTTAAGGAAAAGTCAGAAGTCGTGCTTTTCCTTTTTTTGCAAAGTTTGTTCCATCATTGAACTTCATAGAATCTTTCAATTGGAAAATTGAATCCCATTCCAAATGGGTATGGCAGCTAGCTTACACGTTGAATTAACATTAATTACTTGATCCAATTCAAAATTGGATTACAAAAATAAATTATATTGTATATACAACCTTTATATAAATCAATATTAATATATATCACATATATATTTTAATCAAGAGATACAATTCAAATTTCTATTCTAAATAGAAAGCTTCAATTTGTTCACAATATTAATTATATCTCCTGTGCTAGCAAAGAATATAATAATATTTCATTTGGACTAATAACTAAATTTATTTGACTAATCAAATTCTTTAATTTAATTATCAAATAATAAAGTAATTAATATTTTAGCAAAGATCAGAACACTCGTTAGTGTGCGACCCCATATGTTCAATACTAAGCCGGTAGTACATTAATTAGATCAATATACTAACCAAGGGGGACGTCTAGCAACACTCCTTAATGACCGGATAGCATGAAGTATATAATTTATCCTCACGAACCTGTAGAAGAATAAAGTAGTACTTCCTTCTGTCCTTATAGCTTTGGATCACCCTAGGATATGGTTCAACTGTCAAATCCTAATAGGCGACCAACTATGTGTTCATGTCAAGTATTGTAATGACCCGACCGGTCGTTTTGAGCTCTAGCACGTCGTTCAGCAGTTTGAGGCCATGAGCAGCTTCAATTCAAGTATTATAACTTGTGCGCACGATCGGAATTGAATTCCAGGGAGTTCGGAGTTGATTTGGAAAGAGAATTCTCATTTCGGAATCTTTAAGTTGAAAGAATTGACTAAGGTTGGATTTTTGAGTAAACGGCCTCGAAATCGGGATTCGAAGGTTCCACAAGGTTCGTATGTTGATTTCGGATTTGGGCGTATGCCCGGATCGAATTTTGGATGACCCGGGAGCGTTTTGGCGCCTATTGTGGAAGTTAGCATTTTGGAAGAAATTTCATAAGTTTGGGTTGAAGTTCATTTTAGTGTTATCGATGTCCGTTTGGGATTCCGAGTCTGGGAGTAGCTCTGTATGGTGATTCTGGAGTTGTGAGTGCAATCAGAAGTGAATTTGGAGGTCCGTATGACATTTTGGAGTCATTTGGCTAAATATAGAAATTTAAGGTTTTTGGGAAGTCTGATCGAGAGTTGACTTTTGATATCGGGGTCGAATTTTAATTCCGGAAGTTGGAGTAGGTCTGTAATGGTAAATATGACTTGTGTGCAAAATTTGAGGTCAATCGGACGTGATTTGATGGGTTTAAACACTGAAAATAAAAGTTTGAAATTTTAGAGTTCATTAAGCTTGAATTGGAGTGCGATTCATGGTTTTAGCGTTGTTTGATATGATTTGAGGCCTCGAGCAAGTCCGTAATGTGTTTTGGGAGTGGTCGATATGATTGATTGGGGTCCCGGGGGCCTCAGGTGGATTCCGGATGGTTAACGGATTAAAAATGGAATTTGGAGAAGGTTTGATGCTGCTGGTACTGGTATGATCGCATTTGTGGTATTTTGGCCGCAAATGCGACATCGCATTTGCGAGAGGGAGCTCGCATTTGCGAAATTGGGGGTTGCTGAGGGGGATCGCATTTGCGAGGGGACCATCGCTTTTGCGATGCTGTCTTCTTCGCATTTGCGACAAATTTTGTCGCAAATGCGACCATGTCAAGGGAAAGCTCGGCTTCGCATTTGCGATGCCTTTTTCGCAAATGCGACCATCACAATTCTGAGCTGGGAGTCGCAAATGCAACTTCTACGTCTGGTGCTATGGCTTTTTATTCCGAGACTTAGCCTATTTCCCTCATTTTCCACTTGGTCTTAAACAATTTTTGAGAGCATTTGAGGAGGGATTCCATCATCATTAAAAAGTAAGTAATTTCTATACATCATAAGTTAAATACATAGATTATGGGTAGATTAACATGTGAAAATTAGGGGAAAATCAAGGGTTTTAGATGAAAAACCTAGAATTTGATAAAAACAAGATTTAACCACGAAATTTGTTAGGGAATGGAGTAAAAATCATATATTCTTGATCCTTAGGTTATGGGTAACAATTTCCTTCAAAAATTTCCGGAATCCGGGCACGTGGGCCTGGGGATGAATTTTAGGAACCTTGCATTTAGGGTTGGGAAATTGGTTTAATAATTAGAATATGAACTTTTGAGTATGTATTGACTAGTTCTTACCCTATTTGAATAGTTTTGGATCGTTCGGCTCAAAATTGGTTGTTTGAGCGCGTTCTTGAATCCTAATATAGGCTTCGGAGCAAGGTGAGTCTCCTTTCTAACCTTGTAAGAGGGAATTGTCATCATATGTGAAATAATTGGTTATGGGCTCCTATTTGTGGGGGCTACGTACACACGAGGTGACAAGAGTCCCTGCGTAGCTACTATTATGTGTAAGTCCGGGCAGTCTAGGACCCAAAAGCATGCTATACTTGGAATATTTGTAACCTTGTTGATAGTTTGAATTCTTTAAATCATATCGGATTAGCAAATGAATTTCTAAAAAGATTTAAACTTCATTTTCAAAAATCTTTAAAAGAGAATTGGCATTTCTTTGGATAATTGTTTCCTGTTGACTTTTTGATTGACTGTCTGTGTGTGTTTAATTTCGGAACGGGCCGAACGCCTCAGTAGATTAAATAGATGCATCTATGGTTCGCGTCATTCGACCCTCTAGCAGTGCACAATTTAAATATTGTTGGATCGGGACGTACGTCATCGGCATGATTTGCGCATGCTTGTATCGCTTGCCTTGAGATTTATTGAAATGTATATTTGCTCTCCCTGACTTGAGATAAATTGATAATTAATAGATTATGAATTCGGAGATTTTTAATACAAAAAGGGACTTTTACCTGTTCGTAGCTTATTTGAAATTACAGCTGTTCATAATAAATCCATGATTACTCGCATTAATAATATATTATTATTGGACCACTAGTAAGTATCGAAGTCAACCTCTCATCTCTACTTCTTCGAGATTAGACGAGATACTCATTGGGTACACGTTGTTTTCGTACTCATACTACATTTGCTGTGCATTTTTGTTGCACAGGTTCATATGTGGCTAGTGGCTTAGTGGAATAACGGCATGGTTGATTCAGAGACTTAGGTGAGCTGCATTTATCGAGACGACCCACAGCCTGCAGAGTCCCCTTTAGAGTATTTTATGGTGTTTTAATTTTTGTCCACTTTGTATTCCGGACAGTTACTATATTTTATTTCATTCCTTAGTAAATGCTCATGCACTCGTGACACCGGATTCTGGGATGATTATGGGATATCTTGTATTAACTTCTTAACATTTATATTTGATTTGAAATGATTATCTTTTACTAGTGAAATTGAAGGAAAATCATAGTTTTCAAAAATTTTAAAACGAGAATTTAATTAAGTATTTTGGTTGGCTTGCCTGGCAGCGGTGTCCGACTCCATCACGACCCTTAGTAGATTTTGGGTCGTAACAACATGGTATCAGAGCACTAGGTTCCCTTAGATCTCACGAGTCATGAGCAAGTTTAGTAGAGTCTCGCGGATCGGTACGAAGACGTCTGTACTTATCTTCGAGAGGCTACAGGACTGTTAGGAGAACCTCCCTTCTTGATTTCTCATTGTGTGGTTTGATCCATTTGAGGCTTATGCCTTTGTTTCTTTCCTACTCAATCTTATGCGACGTGAAGCGCTTATTATAAATCGGGAATTGAGAAAATGTAATGGTAATACAGATGTGGTGCGGGATGTTCCTCCCTGCATATTTGATCGGGCTATTGTCGTCGCCTTGCGAAAGGCCGTTCTATCGTTTTAGCTCAGTTTCCGTATTACCTAAGGTTTTGATTTGGCACTAATTGTTATGATGATTCGTGTGTTATTATCGCACAATATTGGTGTAATGGTAGAGTGTTTGTCTATGCGTTGAAGCAGTGAATGACTTGGGAGGATGTTTACTCAATGCAAGATTCAGAGATTCAGAATTTTATTTCCCGGCGAAAGAGGATCAATCAGGCTATAAATGTTCAAGTTTGGTTTGATGGAGTAACGATACTTGATATTTTCGAGTGTGGTGAAATTTTCATTTGTGACGTGGTATCATTGTCCTCGATTGAGTATGTTGAGTTTGCCGGTGTTATGGTCTTCTTCAATTCGCCTTTGGGGCAGGATATGGTCAAATAATAATGGAAAGGCGACTGTAAAAGATTGCGATGTGCGGTGGTTCAGGATTGAATCGGTATATCTAGTGTCGATGGCCCAAGAAAGATGACCTCGGGGAGATTTAAAGTTAGTAGCAATTTGTAGGTTCAAGCGCTATGAAGATAGATTTTATTTAAGGCAACAACTGAGCAGCAAAGTGTGAGGAAGGACATGTGGGGAGTGTCAGGTGGTGGTTAAATTTTTTAGAAGGCCAGGTATAAGAAGCAAAGGTCTAGTTGTCGATTAAAGGGGTGAGTTCCGCCAAAGTGGGAGAGTGGCGGAGTTGCATATAGGATTTGTGGTTGGATGCCTATGCACATTAAGGAGAGTTGGGAATGATTTGGGAATTTTAGTGATTGGTGATTGGGGTCTACGGATTTAATTTAAAGTAGGGGCTATTATGCGGCAGGAGATTTGATATAACGGGAAATAGCTTCTTGAAATGAAGAAGGATACAACATAACAATTTGAAGGATGTTGCCGCACATTTAATTTATATCCACGAGGGGTGAATGAACTTGTGCATCAAGAGAGTGAGCTCGGACTCAAGATGGGTTATTGATGTCATAGTGATTGTACCCCGTGCAACAGCGTTGGAAGATGTCAGAAAGTGATTTCTATAGGTGGTTGTCTCCAGTGAGCAGGTTAGCGTCTCGTAGTTGGCGAGGCTTCTGCGAAGAATTCTATCAGTTATACAGCAAAGAGATCAGTCGTGCGGATGTGGTTGATGATTCAGAGTATAAAAAGGGGTTTTACATAAAGATTCCGAGAATTTTGGCGATTGATTGTGCGAGGTTATGTCAATAAGAGATAAAGAATCCTGGAGAATTCCAAAGTTGTGTAATAGAGGCTTCAAGCTAAGTGGGAGAGTCCCACCGCGTATGATTGGGTTGCATGGTTAACTACTTGCAAGGTTTCTGGTTGGTAGCATATTGAAAGGCTATTTTAGCTATGGGAAAAGAACATAAGTAGTAATTTGAGCAAAGGAATTGTTAAAGGTGTACTATGGTTGGCCTTATTGGCACATGCTCAGACTTGGGGAAGGCCTCGGGATTTATGCCTTGTATAAGTGTGGGTTTTAAGGGAAGTGATTCTGTCGGGTGCTTCGTCGAGGGGGTATGCATATGCTAGAAGAATCATGGAGTTGATTACATTCGGGGCCAAGTTAGAGCGGGTGGCTCTCAACAATGATCCTAGTAGATTCAGAGGGGCAAAGTGTGGTGCCTAATGATTGCGAGCCTATAGGTACGGTTAAGAATCAAGCTTTGTAGCAGCTTATGAGAAGAGGCACAGAATGTTTTATGGTGTTTTGACTTGTAATGTAGCATTTGGGAGGTATAAAATGGTTCGTGGGATTTGAGACAACATGGTCCGTGATTCAAGGTCACTTGGGATGAGTGTGGATGGAGTATGTTATGTGTTGAATGAAGTTATTATTATTTCTGAGGCAATCAAGGATAAATTGGAAGAAGATAGATTGGTTAGCCATAGTTGAATTGGTATATTGGTGGCAGTGATCAGTTCCTTCAGCGTGATCAAGTTATGCAAGGGATTTGTGGTGGTACGTGCGAGGCCTGTCAGCCGTCATAATTGATGTTATTCAAGAGTATTCTACTGTTATGGCTTGTTATGTGTAGGCGGATCCCATAAGGGCTATGGTGGTTTAGACCACTACTTAAAGATTTACATATTCTACAGATATGAGAATTCACCTATGTGTTGCTATGGTTCTCCTGAAGTGAGTCAAGTGAAAAGTTTTTATATGATGAAGTGTTAATCTATTAGTTGTTTCGTAGTTATGATAAAAATCGTGTTCTATCGTTTATTGGCATGTTGGGTGCAGTGAGTGGTATAGAATTTGAAGTGAGGATCAAGGTTGCAGTTCGGTGTTGACAAGGATGTCACGAGCTTGGATGAGCAGTAGAGGAGTCTGGATGTTTAAAGTAAGTTGGCATTATCCTCAGCATCACCTGAGATCGGTGTTTTGTGAAAAAAAAGCTTTGCATCATGGTTAAGGATTCTTGATCGCTTTTTAGTGTTAGTGCGGCCGGTGGTTTGGATGTACAGACCTGTTATCTGTCACGGAAGGTTGTGGGAGCGTGCCCCATGGGAAGGTTGTATAAGTGTGGCATGTAGTCACTTGATTGATTGAAGAGTTAAACCAAGTATGAAGATTGTGGTGATATCGTTAATTTGGGAATTGATGCCTGGAGGGCACTTGATTTATTGGGTTGTGAACTGTGGATGATTATTCCGTTATAATGGTTGTTCTTATGTGCTATGAGAGAAATGGGAGTTATTATGGACCTTTGAAAAGGTTATTAGCCTAGTTCAGTGCGATCAGAATCAGCTTGAGGTCTGTGGATGAATTTAGATGTGAATATGGGCTCTATATTAGGCCAGATGTGTTCATCTCAGTAATGCGCTCCTTATGGAAAAGTAGTTAGGGTGTTATTTTGTCGTCGGTTATTTTATGTAATGATATATTGCGTCGTGTGAGTTGTGAGACGGCTTGGTAAATTGCTTATGTGTTGAGGTTCCGCGTAGAGATGATGTTATATGAGCAAAATGGCTCTTGAGATTCAGATCGTATATCGCACCTCAGTTGTTCTTGAGTTTTATAGCTCATAGCGCTATATGTCCCCTCCGGGATGGTATTATGCACTTAGTGTGCTTGTGACCGATATTCAGTATTTTGTTGTAATGAGCAATTTTGCTCGATGTGCATCTCCTTAGGTGAATTTTATTTGTGGATCGGGTGGCATGCCGCCATGGGTATGTTGTTTGGATCGGGTTGCGCACCGCAACAGTGTGATGTTGAATACAGTTTTCATGCTTATCTTATGTGTGTTTGTTTCCCATTTTCTGAGGAAAGTTCATACTAGTTGCGCAAGTTGAGTAGTCCCTTCTAGAGTTTGTTTTCCTTTTGTATCGCATTCGAATTGGCAGCCTATTGGCACATCATGGCATCATATGAGACTTTGGGTCATGTCTGGGTTGGCTTATTGCCTGAGTAGTTCGTACTATGTGAGACGAGATCATTGGATTTAGGATCAGTGCAATCTGATTATATGAAGTATATTAAAGAGCTAAGACCATTATTTGGTTTAGAATGAGGTGATGGTTCTTGTCAGGAGTATAGACCCAATGATATGTTGATTCAGCAGTTGGTTATGAATTTCTACACACCTCTTCCGTCTTGGCGGTATTGTAAGAGTTAGAGCAAGACCTATGTAGGTCATGAGGTGCAATATGAGCATCAGGTTTGTGGAATTTCGACTGATTTGATCAGAAAATGTTATTGTGTTCCTGTGAGTAAAGTGGTGCAAGGTGTGAATTCAACTAAGGTATGCATCCATGTTTTGGTGTAGCGTGTAGTTATTGATATGGTGAGCGTATGTTGGAAACAGGCTTGGCCTAAACTTCCGGACGTTGGAATTTGGCTCTAAGGCTTATTTGCTTGATAAAAGGGAATATCTCCAGAATTGGTCAAGCTAACGTGCTCAACTGAGTTGTGGTAGCACGGGTAGGTGCACGAGGTGTTAAACAGTGATTCCAGACTACTTCAGTGAAGTTCTCAGCACGTTCGAGGACGAATGTATGTTTAAGTGGGAGAGAATGTAACGATCCGACCGGTTGTTTTGAGCTCTAGCACGTCGTTTAGCAGTTTGAGGCCATGAGCAGCTTCATTTCAAGTATTATGACTTGTGTGCACGGTCAGAATTGAATTCCGGTGAGTTCGAAGTTGATTTGGAAAGAGAATTCTCATTTCAGAAGCTTTAAGTTGAAAAAATTGACTAAGGTTGGATTTTTGAGTAAACGACCTCGGAATCGGGATTCGAAGGTTCCACAAGGTTCGTATGATGATTTCGGACTTGGGTGTATGCCCGGATCGGGTTTTGGATGATCCGGGAGCATTTTGGCGCCTATTGTGGAAGTTATCATTTTGGAAGAAATTTCATAAGTTTGGGTTGAAGTGCATTTCAGTGTTATCGATGTTCGTTTGGGATTCCGAGTCTGAGAGAAGCTTCGTATGGTGATTCTGGAGTTGGGAGCGCGATCGGAAGTGAATTCAGAGGTCCGTATGACATTTAAGAGTCATTTGGCTAAAGATAGAAATTTGAAGGTTTTTGGGAAGTTTGACCGAGAGTTAACTTTTTGATATCGAGGTCGGATTCCGATTCCGAAAGTTGGAGTAGGTATGTAATGGTGAATATGACTTATGTGCAAAATTTGAGGTCAATCGGAAGTGATTTGATGGGTTTAAACACCAAAAGTAGAAGTTTGAAATTTTAGAGTTCATTAAGCTTGAATTGGAGTGCGATTCATGGTTTTAGCATTGTTTGATATGATTTGAGGCCTCGAGCAAGTCCGTAATGTGTTTTGGGACTGGTCGATATGATTGGTTGGGGTCCCGGGGGCCTCGGGTGGATTTCGGATGGTTAACGGATCAAAAATGGAATTTGGAGAAGGTTTGATGTTGCTGGTACTGGTATGATCGCATTTGCGGTGTTTTGTTCCCAAATGCGACATCGCATTTGCGAGAGGAAGCTCGCATTTGCGAAACTGGGGGCTGTTGGAGGGGACCATCGCTTTTGCGCTGCTGTCTTCTTCGCATTTGCGAAGAATTTTGTCGCAAATGCGACCATGTTAGGGGAAAGCTGGGCTTCGCATTTGTGATTCCTTTGTCGTAAATGCGACCATTGCAATTGCGAACTTGGAGTCGCAAATGCGACTTCTGCGTCTGGTGCTATGGCTTTTTATTCCGAGACTTAGCCCATTTCCCTCATTTCCCACTTGGTCTTAAGCGATTTTTGAGAGCATTTGAGGAGGGATTCCATCATCATCAAAGAGGTAAGTAATTTCTACACATCATAAGTTAAATAAATAGATTATGGGTAGATTAACATGTGCACATTAGGGAAAAATCAAGGGTTTTAGATGAAAAACCTAGAATTTGGTAAAAACAAGATTTAATCACGAAATTTGTTAGGGAATGGAGTAAAAATAATATATTCTTGATCTTTAGGTTATGGGTAAAAATTTCCTTCAAAAATTTCCAGAATCCGGGCATATGGGCCCGGGGATGAATTTTAGGAACCTTGTATTAAGGATTGGAAAATTGGTTTAATAATTAGAATATGAACCTTTGAGTATGTATTGACTAGTTCTTACCCTATTTGAATAGTTTTAGATCGTTCGACTCCAAATTGGAGGTTTGAGCGCGTTCTTGAATCGGAATATAGGCTTCAAAGTGAGGTGAGTCTCCTTTCTAAGGCAAAATAATTGGTTATATGCTCCTATTTGTGGGGGCTGCGTAGGTGACGAGAGTCCATGAGTAGCTACTATTATGTGTAAGTCCGGGTAGTCTAGGACCCAAAAGCATGCTATACTTGGAATATTTATAACCTTGTTAATAGTTTGTATTGCTTAAATCATATCGGATTAGTAAATGAATTTCTAAAAAGATTTAAACTTCATTTTCAAAAATCTTTAAAAGAGAATTGGCATTTTTTGGATAATTGTTCCCTGTTGACTTCTTGATTGACTGTCTGTGTGTGTTTAATTTCGGAATGGGCCGAACGCCTCGGTAGATTAAATAGATGCATCTATGGTTCACGCCATTCGACCCTCTGGCAGTGCACAGTTTAAATATTGTTGGATCGGGTCGTACGTCCTCACCATGATTTGCGCATGCTTGTATTGCTTGCCTTGAGAGTTATTGAAATTGATATTTGCTCTCCCTGACTTGAGTTAAATTGATTTTGCGCCATCACGACCCTTAGTAGATTTTGGGTCGTGACAAGTATAATCGACAATTGAATGACCTAAGAAACTCTTTTCTTCTTTCATTCAATTGCCCTGGCCAAGGTCTTAATTTGGTCGTTTATAATTCCTGACAACATGGAGCTTAAACTCATTACCAGGAGTTGACAGATTCCTTCTTGATCAATCACTAATTCTACAAGTATTCAATCGTGCCAAATATCCTTTCAACTATCGCCCTAAGGCCATAGGTGTCTAGTATTAAAGCACAACAAATAACTTGTCAATTACTATGACGATCTCAGGTCAAAGGAAAATCTTACATCACATTCTTCAAGAGAATATCCTATTGACAGTTTACGGTAATTCTAACCTTTAGGAATTATCCAATGAGTCGGTTCAATGATCATATCTCTATATGCATCATCTATCTATGTGATTCAGTTAATAAGATCAACTAATCTTTATCTTATAAAGACAATCACATAAATATTGATCTAACCGGATTACTAATGTCCAAATTAATAATCATACGATCAAGAACAAATTTAGATTAAATTATAAGAGACTTTGCTCTCATTATCATGATCTCTATCACGATGACAAATCTCAAAATTTAATCAAGGACCTTATCAATTTAATCAAACAATTAATAATAATAATAATAATAATGCCATATATATTTTATTTCAAATAATGTTCACAAAATATGTCCAAATCATCATATATGAGATTGGATCTAGGGCATATCTACTATATCCCTAACAATCTCCCACTTGCACTAGAGCCAATTTCTCTTGTACTTCTTTCCCAATTTACACTTGTGCTTGTCAAACTCCTTTGCACCAAGAGCTTTAGTGAATGGGTATGGAGCATTTTCCTTTTCCATCAACCTTTTGAATCTAGACGTCTCCACGTCCAATGATTTCTCTTATCAAGTGATCCCTTTGCAGAACGTGTTTGGATTTTTAGTGTGATTTTGGTTCTTTTTCTTGAGCAATGGCTCCAGTGTTGTCACACAACAATGGAACTGTACCTTCTATTGAAGGAAACACATCAAGTTCAGTTAAGAACCTTTTCATCCATACAACTTCCTTAGTAGCATATATTCTGCTTCAATTACTGAGTCAGCTACTCTAGCTTGTTTGAAACTTTTCCAACTCACTGCACTACCATTTAAGGTGAATACATAACCAGAAATAGATATGTTATCATCTCTATCTGAAGAGAAACTTGCATCAGTATAACCTTCAAGTTTCAACTCAGAATCTCTATAGATGAGGAATTGGTCTTTAGTCTTTCTTAAGTACTTAAGAATGGTCTTCACCACCTTCCAATATTCTTCACCAGGATTTGCCTGATATCGGCTGGTCACTCCAAGTGCATAAGCCACATCAGGACGTGTACATGTCATGGTATACATGATAGCTCCCACTGAACTAGTGTATGGGATCCTACTCATGTGTTCTCTTTCTTCAGGTGTTTTAGGACAATCCTCCCTACTGAGAGTAATTCCAGTGCTTATAGGTAGATAGCCTCTTTTGGAGTTACTTATATTATACCTCTTTAAGATGGTATCAATGTACAAAGACTGGGAAAGTCCAAGCAGCTTCCTTGATCTATCTCTATAGATCTGTATTCCTAATATATAAGTTGTTTCTCCCAAGTCTTTCATGGAGAACTGTTCAGATAGACAAATCTTGGTACTTTGCAAAGCCGGTATGTCCTTCCTTATGAGCAATATATCGTCAACATACAACACTAAGAATATAATTGTGCTCCCACTAACCTTTTTATACACACAAGGTTCTTCTTTGCATCTAACAAAATTGAACTTTTCAATTGTCTTGTTAAAGCAAATATTCCAACTTCGAGAAGCTTGCTTTAGTCCATAAATGGATCTTTGTAACTTGCAAAATTTATTATGATCAGGCAAAGATGTGAAACCTTCAGGTTGTGTCATGTACACATCCTCTTCTAGCTCACCATTAAGGAAAGCTATTTTCACATCCATTTGCTGTATTTCATAATCATAGAATGCTGCTATAGCAAGTAAAATTCGAATTGATTTGAGCATTTCCACATGAGAGAAAGTCTCGTCATAGTTGATTCCTTCTTTCTAACGATATCCCTTGGCAACAAGACGGGCTTTGTAGGTCTCCACCTTTCCGTCTGCTCCAATCTTTTTCTTAAAAACCCATTTACAACCTATCAGTTTTATATCCTTTAAAGGTTCAACTAAAGTCCATACTTTATTTTCCTTCATGGATTCTATTTCGGATTCCATGGTCTTTTGCCATTTCTCATAATCAGAACTTTGTATAGCCTCTTCATAGGTCTTAGGGTTATCATCATTATGATCAACCTCATTTGAACATCATTTTGTACCATTAAATTTAATCTAGTTGGTACATGACGTTCTCGTGTAGACCTTCTAAGAGGTGCTTGTACAACCTGTTCACTTTGTGCTGGATTTGGTTGTTGTTCAATTTAGTTTGGAACTGGTTCATTAACCTGTTCTTGAACTTCATTTAGTTCTTGAACTTCAACCGTTGAAAATGGCAACTTCCTTGGCAACTTCAAAACATCCAATAAAGGTTCTTCAACTTGGGTCTCATGATCTTTATATTGTGTTGATTCATTAGTTTCTTGAACTTTATCAAGTTCTATTTCCCATTATAATTTCCTTCTAAAAGAAATTCCCTTTCCAAAAAGGTTGCTCCTCTGGCCACAAACACTTTATGGTCAGAAGGCTGATAGAAATAATAGCCCATTGTTTTCTTGGGATACACAATGAACCCACACTTATCAGATCTTGAGTCAAGTTTATCAGACTGTAGTCTCTTAACATAAGCTGGCAACCCCAAACTTTGATATGTTTAAGATTAGGCTTACATCCTTTCCATATCTCATATGATATTGTAGAGACTGACTTAGTGGGAACTTTATTAAGTAAGTATGTTGCTTCTTCTAAAGCATATCCCCATAAATTTATTGGAAGATCAGTAAACCCAATCATAGATCTCAGCATATCTAATAAGGACATTTGCTCATGACTTGTAGAACCTATGAACCTAGAGCACTGATACCAATCTGTCACGACCCAAAATCCAACTAGTCGTGATGGCACCTAACCCATCCCGCTAGGTAAGCCAACTCATCAAGTCCAATAAAAATATAACATACTGAGGAAAAATAAATGATCTCTTATACACCTCCCAAGGACTGGTAGTACAAATCATGAGCTTCTATGAGTAGAATTTACAAAACTGATATGAAACAAATACATCTTCTGTTTTAAAAGTACATAAACAGAGTTTAATGATTCTAAGGCTACCATGAACAAAAGGTAGCTGCAACAGGGACGCCGGAACATCTTCCAAGTCAGCTCTCATCAAACACGAGCATCGACATCCGAAATCTGCACTCAATGTGCAGGAAGTGTAGTATGAGTACAACCTGCCCCATGTACTCAATAAGTAACAAACCTAAACTCAGGTTGAAAGCAGTGACGAGCTTGTACCAAGGTTAGGGTCCATACCCACATCCAGTAATACTTCACAACAATATTCATAAGTAGCATAAAGAATAAATTAATAATAAAATGCTCAGTTCGTTCACAATTCAGGAAAAATAAGCATTTTCTTTTCAAGTATAACAGTAAAACTCAATTCTTTTCACAGAAATCACCAAAATATGAGTACGTCTGAAAACTGTTATTTTTCCATAAAACTTTCTTTCAAAATAGGAGATTTTATTTTTCAAATGGAATAAGGAAAGTACATCTCTATGCCTACATGTCAAGATACATGTAAAATCATGAATGTCACCAAAACCAGGCAGCAGAAAGAAATGCAACTCTATGCATATATCTCAAGTACACATGCCAAATGCAATGCCTCTCAGTAATGAACTCATGTACTCACACTCTCAGAGTACTCAATTTCACTGCCTCACATTGTCTTTTACAATGCTCAATACTCTTCATGGCCTGCGAATCCTTTATCATACGCTTCATGGCCTAGGACATCATGGTCTAAGGACATAATCCTCACCATCCAAAGACAACATTCATGGTCCAACGGGAATTTGCATCATGTTTAAATTTATGCACAGTATATGCTTGTATTGTTTCTGATTGCAGGTAAACTAGCGAGCAACAGCTGCCCCAACAGGAGAAATTCCGCTCCAGCTCCCTCAGCCATATCGAACCCAACCACTCCCGTAAACCGCTCACTCACTCGGCCATAGACGTTGCGTCCGTTCTTGAAATCACTTCATCGGTATACTCCACCGGTGGATCCCGAGCTACATACGACCTGATTCCTATAAACCAGGGATATGTAGGCATATCAGAAGCCAGGGTGCGGCCTAACCTCTTCAAACTGTTTCGCTCGGTCAAAATTGGTCATCATATCTTTACCCGACAACTCTTTCATCCTTTCCAAGTAAAGAGGGGCAGCTGTTGATACCCAATTTTTTCCTATATATTTTCAATATGAAAAATATCTTCAAAATAGCATATATATGCATATATAAGTATGCCTAAGGTTTTTATTATTTTTTTCCATAATTTTAAGGTTTTAAATTGATTTATTTTCTCACTTTTAATCCATAAAATCCCCAATAATTATTTCCATATAAGTAGCCATAAGGCTCGTTGCGGCGTACAACCCGATCCATATATATATATATATATATATAGCCCAAAAGCTCGTTGCAACGTGCAACCTAATCCATATACATATAGTCGTAAGGCTCGTTGTGGCGTGCAACCTGATCCATTATTTTATAGTCGACTGCGCTCACTAGGGGTGTGCAGACTCCGGAAGGACTCCTACAGCCCAAGCGCTAAAATCTGCACGGAAAACTCACGTGCTGCACGGACAACTCACATGTTATAGTATCAATATCAATATCTGCACGGACAACTCATGTGCTATAGTATCAATATCAGTATCTACACGGACATCTCACGTGCTGCACGGACAACTCACGTGCTATAGTATCAATATCAGTATCTGTACGGACAACTCACGTGCTATAGTATCAATATCTCACAATCTGGCCCTCAGCCTCACTTAGTTATCAATCTTCTAGTCTCGCTCACGGGCTCACAATGTCATGAAAATCATCCCAAAAATAATGATATAATGTACCAATAATAACAACTGAGACTGAGATATTATATGAATACATGAATATGACTGAGTACGAAATATCAATAAAATCAGTGAGATGACAGCAAGAAACGACCACTATGGGTCTCAACAATATTGGCATAAAGCCTAGACATGATATCTAGCATAATGTACAACTCAATTTACTTATCACATGGTGAAAACACAGATATCAACAAAGTAGGACCACTACACAGTGTCCTGGAACAGAGTTATCATTCACAGGGTGCACGCCCACACGCTTGTCACCTAGCATGTGCGTCACCTTAACATCAATCACATAACACATAATTCAGGGTTTATACCCTCAGCACTAAGTTTAAAAGAGTTACTTATCTCAAACCATGAAGTTCTTTACTCCGCTATGCCCTTGCCTCGTAAATCGGCATCCGAAATTTAACTAAAAATCGCCCGTAGGGCCCACATCTCAGAATCCGACAAAAAACACAAAATTCGACAATCCATTCAACCACGAGTCCAACCATACCAAAATTACTAAATTTCGATAACAACTCGGCCTCCAAATCTTCAAATCTACAAATTCCTAGGTCCAAATCCTCAATTTACACCGCAAAAACATGTAATCTAGTCGGATTATTTGATGATAATTCAATATTATGGAGTAGAAATAATCATAAGTGACTTACCTCAAGATTTCCCATGATTTCTTGCTCAAAAAGCGCCCCGGGCCGTGTTCTTCCGCCCAAAAATGTCAAAATGGGCTAAAAACCAGAACATCATTAAAACACACGATTTTGGTCGCTATAGGCCCAATTCCCGTCGTTAAAAGTGTCAAATCTGGTCGCTAAAAGGTGCGCACCAGATCCTGCTGCACCAACAGTCTTTAATTTCACTAAAAATGCTCTAACTCCATCATACGAACTCGGAATTTGAGCTCATTTTCTTAGTGTGATACCCATTTCGCTTGTTAAACAATTAAGTCATGTTTCACGTTAAAAACTCTATCGCGACTTTATGAAATTAGACCAAACTTTCCAGATCGCTCCTATAATTCATTATAAAAATTCCGGAAGTCTCGAAATCAAATTCTGATCTTTAGAACCAAAAATAGACCTTTGGATCATTACATGTTTATGCTCAAAATACCAATTTCTTCCCAAAAAATTTCCAAAACTCACCCGAGCCATATAGGACCCCAACCAAATGTACTAACAAGTCACATAATATGACACAAACTTAGTCGATATCTCAAATTATATTGAAAAATACTAAAACATGAATCACACCCCAATTCAAGTCTATTCAAAACTAACAAATTTCAATTTCTACATTCGATGCCGAAAGCTATCAAATCAATTCCGATTGACCTCAAATTTTGCACACAAGTCATAAATGACATAACAGAGCTGTTCAAATTTTCAGAATCGTATTTCGATCCCGATATCAAAAAGTCAACTCCCTCGTCGAACTTCCAAACTCAAATTTACTATTTTCGCTATTTCAAGTCTAATTTAACTATAGACTTCCAAAAAGAATTCCACACACACTCCTAAGTCCAAAATCACCATACAGAGCTATTTGAATCATCAAAAATCCATTTCGGGATCATTTACACATATTTTACCATCCGGTCCATTTATTCAACTTAAGCTTCTAAAACATGAATTATTCTTTCAATTAAATTTTGAATCATCTGGAAATAAAACTTGACCACTCTCAAGTCATAATACACAAAACAATTCTACTCAAGACTTCAAATAGATAAACGGGATGGAAATGCTAAAAAAACAGGTCGGGTCGTTATATCCTCCCTCACTTAAACACACGTTCGTCCTCGAACGTGCCGAGAGTTGTTCCCATTGCCATCAAACCGACGTGTAGCCTTACAATGTACATACCCGGGGGTGATCTCACGTCACCCTATCCTATCTAGGTTTGATAACTCCACATAACTGAAATTTCTTAATTCAACCAACCATATAAGCCTTAGAATCCAAATTCCCAACCTCCGAACTTTCCTACAAGATCTGAACCTCACATCTATACACTGTATAATTCTGAACAAGTTGTACCAAGTTGTAACTATAACTCAAATACTCCAATTCAAATACCACATATCTCAATGCTCGTAGCAATGCTTTCTAATTACAGTAGTTGCTTAAATTAATCCGATGATGGTGATAAACCTCATATCAAACAAGACCTCATTCTAAAACTTTCGTACACCACCGAAAATAAAAGAAACATACGGAATTACCTAACCACCAATCAGATCAACAATTCATGGAGCTTTTTCGTTTCAATCAAAACCATAATCACCTTCTAGGCCGACATTCGATATTATCCTCCTAAATATACCATAATCAAATCCGATAGTACACATTCTAGGTCTGATGACCTTATATTATCGAACACGACTATTCCACATACATGCCACCCCAATAGAACACAATATTGCACCATCCGGGTGCCCCAAAAAGGGAAAATATCTCAAAGAAGGGAACTATTTTGCAAGTTCAACAAACACCACCACAACCGAAACGCTATGAGCTCATTATTAATAATAGAACCAAGACACACGAATCTAATAACGATAACCAACTCTCCTAGAGCTCATATTAACATCAACCGCACGAGCAAACTAGTTGCCAATAACACAATCCACCTAGCATAGTCAGATGCCTCCAATCCAAGCATATCATACAGGAGTAATCCAACAAGTACACACGTATATATCAAATGAAATAAGATTCACATGCTCCTAAACTGGCATAAATAACATGCTGCACTGTAGGCATGAGCAAATTGCATTATCATAGCTCAAAATCAGCAAGTTAACGCAAAATTAGTAAATACCAAGTTTATTCAGGAAATTAGCCTCATTGTAACCTCAAGTATAGCCCAGATAATTCTCAACAAAGGTACAAATTATGAGAACCATTATAAATTCAAGCTTAAAAGTCAACTCTGGGCATACTATAGCCTAAGCACATTCTCGAGCATGAATAATTGCCCTGGTGTTCGCTCATAGGTTCAAGCCTCGCATATATGCACACTCATAGTGCATAGTTATCACAATCAATTAGTGCAACTAGTGCCTCCACTGATTTTAAAAAAAATACTCACCTCAAACATGCCACAATCCCGAAATAGTATACTTTTTGAGAACTCCCAGTCTCCAAATTCATAAGTCACATAAATCACCGTAATTGATCACAACCTCAACACTCAAATGACTAACACATCCATCAAGCACGATCATCCCATGATAAATATTTTCAAAACTCTCTCGTGCCACATAGCAATAATTGTATATCAGTAGTTTATCAACCAAGTGAGTACTACAATACCAATAAGACATCTGTAAGTCAAAACATAATGTCCCGTCTGAAATATACACCTTTTCTCGTGAAATACCAGGTTGTAATAACATTGATCTAAATATCTTAAATTGGCCATGCTGTCCAAAATTTGTATGTTTTCTTCAAAACTAAACCGGCACCTTATACATCAAATTCTCAATCCCACAAGACATACCACCTCTATTAGACCATCATACGAATAGTACGAACATTTCATATCAACTCTGAGTCACCAGTAGAATACATACCCGATTAGTTAGAAATATTCCATCTGCTCCCTTCCAGAAGAAAACCACAATACACCATGTGTTCCTCATACCGGTAGAA
The DNA here is from genome assembly GCF_000715075.1 of Nicotiana tabacum. NCBI lineage: Eukaryota > Viridiplantae > Streptophyta > Magnoliopsida > Solanales > Solanaceae > Nicotiana > Nicotiana tabacum. The sequence goes on from NC_134085.1 coordinate 184,448,627, forward strand.
AATATCCAGCTCAAACATTTTGAAATCTGTTTGCACATAATCAAGATATCAAAAATGAATTCCTCTAAATCGACCAAGCCACATAGGTTACCAAACCCAAGAATATTGCCACCAAAATATCTGTAAAGCATCACCACATCATTATTATAGAAAAGAATTGATCATATTCATTATCGTGTTGATCCAACTTACTACCAAACTATTCTATTTCTTTGATTTCTTTGCGGATTACCCTCAAGTCGACACTCTTACTTGACGTACACCATGAACATTACCCAAAGCTCACTACTAGAGTTCCCAGCATAAAACCACACGACCCTAAGGCCCATAAGCCATTGTATTCTTCTTAAGCACCCCCGTAAGTATCGCAACTAAAACACCCACTTTGAAAGTACCTCATGTGAATTTAAAATCATTCTCTTACCTCCCTTACACTGGAATGTAGAAGCTGGGGTCATACAAAATTACCGCAAGTTTCAATACCATCCAATGCAAATAATTGATTCCAGCGGTATACGAACTCGAAAAAATTTCAATTGCTACATATACATTTTTGAATCCATTAAAACTTTATCAAGAGTCATCTACTCTGCTTAAATCTAAATTGCACCGCCCAAATAGACCAAATGACACATGTCCCATTAGCACAATAACACTCAAAGAAGTAACCATGCCTTAACACCACTAGTCACATTCACATTCCATGTGCATTATATTCTTCACAATTAATAACTTAAGCATCCCATGATTTTAATATACTCATAAAGCGCAATATGACCCGTATTCAGGAATTTCATTATTCTAGTTTTCCCCGATCTTAACCTCTGCAGGTCATAACTAACCCACGAAAATGTTTCGAACCAAAACCTAAATTTAAATTATAACCATTAAATCAAATTGCCGATAGCAGACTCCCCCACTTGGCTCAAAGCCATAGATCAGAACATTCAATAATTTACAATACACATATCCAGTTACTGCCATAACACTTAGTGAGATTTGATTAAATTCTTCACAAGCTCATGCAACACAACCTATATGGTTTCTCAAATCGTCCACAAAGCTCACCTTCATTCTCGTGACGGTCAGTTCAACTTTCTTGACTAATTAAAATTCAAATCCCAATACCACTACCCTACCAGTGGTAAAGAAAAAATTCTCCACACAATATTGTAAGGATCACACATCTGTAGTTTACCTCACAACTGATAACCCACATGTTTAGCTTCAAACTGGCATCTCTCTATGACCTTTCACAACCACAACTATTAGGCCATCAATTAATCTTTCTGAGTTTGAACTCATCAACACGACATGAAAATTTTAATTTGTCCCACAATTTCACAACATGAAAGATCCTTCAACACATTCATAACTCGAGACTCTACGTCAAAATCGAGACATGAGTCATATACTCAAAATTCCTTTTTTCACTTTCAAACCATCTGAACACATCCTGCAGTCATCTCGTACTCATCATATCACCATTCAACCGCTCATCGAGCCATATATTTCAACTCATAAGGACACTACCGGACATATAAGTTAAATACACATGTTGTTACAATTGAAACAACCGAGCGTAAGTTGCGGTCTACACCTGGCCTCAAGTCCTCCAGACTGGCCTATTATCGAAACACAAATTACACATCTCGAATCTCATTCATAGAATTACAAGCCTTCAATGCACAACTGATACCGAGCGCTCGCATGCACACACGCATGCGTGTAAGGAATTCAAAGAGTTATATTTCAAAGCTGAATCAATTCTGCATGATAAGGAAAGAAAGACGGGAAGTTTATCCTAAATGCCCTGTAGCCTCTCGAAGATACGTATGATCCACAAGGCTCTACTAGACACTTGCTCATGACTTGTAAAACCTATGAACCTAGAGCTCTGATACCAATTTGTCATGACCCGAAATCCAACTAGTCGTGATGGCACCTAACTCATCCCGCTAGGTAAGCCAACTCATCAAGTCCAATAATATAACATACTGGGGAAAAATAAATGATCTCTTATACATCTCCCAAGGACTGGTAGTACAAATCATGAACTTCTATTAGTAGAATTTACAAAACTGATATGAAACAAATACATCTTCTGTTTGAAAAGTACACAAATATAGTTTAATGATTCTAATGCTACCATGAACAAGAGGCAACTACAACAGGGATGTCGGAACATCTTCCAAGTCAGCTCTCATCGAACACGGTGGCATCGGCATCCAAAATCTACACACAATGTGCAGGAAGTGTAGTATGAGTACAACCGACCCCATGTACTCAATAAATAACAAACCTAAACTCATGTTGAAAGTAGTGATGAGCTTGTACCAAGGTTAGGGTCCATACCCACATCCAGTAATATTTCACAACAATATTCATAAGCAGCACAAAGAATAAATTTAATAATAAAACGCTCAGTTCGTTCACAGTTCAGGAAAAATAAACCTTTTCTTTTCAAGTATAACAGTAAAACTCAATTCTTTTCACTGAAATTACAAAAATATAAGTAAGTCTGAAAACAGTGAATTTTTCAATAAAACCTTCAACAAGTAAACACTTGATTTTCAGATAGCATGAGGAAAGTACATCTCTACGCCTACATGTCAAGATACATGCAAAATCATGAATGTCACCAAAACCAGGCAGCAAAAAGAAATGCAACTCTATGCATATATCTCAAGTACACATGCCAAATGCAATGCCTCTCAGTAATGAACTCGTGTACTCACACTCTCAGAATACTCAATCTCACTGCCTCGCATTATCTTTTACCATGCTCAATACCCAACACTCTCAATCACTTAGCACTGTACTATACTCGTTGCGGCGTGCAACCCGATCCATATATATATATATAGTCCAAAGTCTCGTTGTGGTGTGCAACCCGATCCATATACATATAGCCATAAGGCTCGTTGCGGCGTACAACCCTATACATTTATTTATAGTCAATTGCGCTCACTGGGGGTGTGCAGACTCCAGAGGGGCTCCTACAACCCAAGCGCTAAAATCTGCACGGACAACTCATGTGTTGCATGGACAACTCACGTGCTATAGTATCAATATCATTATCTGTACGGACAACTCACGTGCTATAGTATCAATATCTCACAATCTGGCCCTCGACCTCACTCAGTCATCAATCTATCCAGTCTCGCTCACGGGCTCACAATGTCATGAAAATCAGCCCAAAAATAATGATATAATGTACCAATAATAACAATTGAGACTGAGATATTATATGAATACATGAATATGACTGAGTACGAAATATCAATAAAATCAGTGAGATGACAGCAAGAAACGACCACTATGGGTCTCAACAATATTGGCATAAAGCCTAGACATGATATCTAGCATAATGTACAACTCAATTTACTTATCACATGGTGAAAACACATATATCAACAAAGTAGGACCACTACACAGTGTCCTCAAAACAACAGAGTCATTATTTACAGGGTGCACGCCCACACGCCTGTCACCTAGCATGTGTGTTACCTCAACATCAATCACATAACATATAATTCGGGGTTTATACCCTCAACACTAAGTTTAAAAGAGTTACTTATCTCAAACCATGAAGTTCTTTACTCCGCTATGCCCTTGCCTCATAAATCGGCATCCGAACGCCTTGAAACTATCCACAATTAATGTGATTCAGTCAATACAATTTATATAAATTAATTCCAAGTAACAATATTAATTTTTCACAAAAATCCGAAATTTAACTAAAAATTTCCACTGGGGCCCACATCTCGGAATCTAACGAAACTCACAAAATTCGACAACCCATTCAACCACTAGTCCAACCATACCAAAATTACTAAATTCCGATAACAACTCGGCCACCAAATCTTCAAATCTTATTTTCAAATCCCTAGGTTCAAATCCTCAATTTACACCTCAAAAACATGTAATCTAGTCAGATTATTCGATGATAATTCAATATTATGGAGTAGAAATGATCACACGTGACTTACCTCAAGATTTCCCATGATTTCTTGCTCAAATATCGCCCCAGGCCGTGTTCTTTCGCCCAAAAATGTCAAAATGGGCTAGAAAACCAGAACAACATTAAAAACACGATTCTAATTGCTAAAGGCCCAATTCCCGTCGCTAAAAGTGTCAAATCTGGTCGCTAAAGGTGCGCACCAGATCCTGCTGCACCAGCAGTCTTTAATTTCACTAAAAATGCTCTAACTCCATCATGTGACCTCAGAATTCGACTATTCTTGTTCCTATGAGTCACAAATAATAATACGGACGTACTCCTTCAATCAAAACTCAATTTGGAGCTTATTTGCTTAGTGCGATACCCATTTCGCTCGTTAAACAATTAACTCATGTTTCACGTTAAAAACCCAATCGCGACTTGACGAAATTAGACCAAACTTTCCAAATCACTCCTATAATTCATTATAAAAATTTCGGAAGTCTCGAAATCAAATTTTGATCTCTAGAACTAAAAATGGACCTTTGGATCATTACATGTTTATGCTCAAAATACCAATTTCTTCCAAAAACTCTTCCAAAACTCATCCGAGCCACATAGGATCACAACCAAATGTACTAACAAGTCACATAATATGACACAAACTTAGTTGCTATCTCAAATTACATTGAACAATACTAAAATATGAATCACACCCCAATTCAAGCCTATTCAAAACCAACAAATTCTAATTTCTACATTTGATGCCGAAAGCTATCAAATCAATTCCGATTGACCTCAAATTTTGCACACAAGTCATAAATGACATAACAGAGCTGTTTAAATTTTTAGAATTGTATTTCGATCCCGATATCAAAAAGTCAACTCCCTTGTCAAACTTTCAAATTCAAATTTTCTATTTTTGCCATTTCAAGCCTAATTTAACTATAGACTTCCAAAAAGAATTCCGGACACGCTCCTAAGTCCAAAATCACCATACAGAGATATTGGAATCATCAAAAATCTATTTCGGTATCATTTACACATATTTTACTATCCGGACCATTTATTCAACTTAAGCTTCCAAAACATGAATTATTCTTTCAATTAAATTTTGAATCATCTGAAAATAAAACATTGACCAATCTCGCAAGTCATAATACACAAAACAACGCTACTCAAGACTTCAAATAACAAAACAGGATGGAAATGCTAAAAACGACAGGTCGGGTTGTTACATATCCACTGTGAGAGAATCTCATTCTCTTTGAGATATCTGGTAAAATCTTCACTAAGATATTCTCCACCTCTATTAGACCTTAGTACTTTGATACTTTTACCAGTCTGCTTCTCAACTTCACTACGGAACCTTTTGAACATTTCAAAAGATTCAGATTTATGTTTCATAAGATACACAAATCTATATCTTGACATATCATCAGTGAAGGTGATGAAGTAAGAATATCCACTTCTAGCTTGAATTTTCATGGTCCCACAAACATCTGTATGAATTAGTACCAATAATTCAGAAGCTCTTTCTCCACTTCCAGTAAATGGAGATTTGGTTATTTTTCCTTTGAGACAAGATTCACAAGTTGGATATGATTCAAAATCATACTTGTCAAGGTACCCTTCCTTGTACAACTTGTTAATTCTTTTCTCTCCAATATGACCAAGCCTACAATGCCAAAGGTATGTATGATTTACTTGATCATCTCTTTTCCTCTTAAGACTTGAAACATGTATAATCGAATTAGCATTTATATTAGGTAAGGCATAAACGTCATGTTGGAGATAGACATTCACATATAAATTATCACTATAATAAATAGAGCAAATACCATTACCTATGTTAATGCGAAAACCGCATTTGTCTAACATAGAAGCTAAAATTATGTTCGAAACAAATTTAAGAATGTAATAACAATCATCCAACATAAGTACTTTGCCCGTAGGCATTATTAAAGAAATTGATCCTACAGCTACGGCCGCAACTTTTGCACCATTTTCAACTTGTAGATCAACTTCCCCTTTCTTTAGTCTCCTACTTATCTTGAACCCTTGCAACACATTGCAGATGTTATAATCACTGCCAATATCTAGTACCCACAGTAAAGAATTAGTAGTAGATAAAGAAACCTTGAAAACATTTTTCATTAATGTCTCACCTTGTTTCTTATCCTTTAGAGTTGCAAGATACTCCTTGCAGTTTCTCTTCCAATGCCCTTTCTTCTTACAGTGAAAACATTCAGTATCATATACTCACTGCAAGATCAAATCTTTAGAAATCTCTTTACCAAGCTTGTACCCCAACTTCTCATGTTTTTCGGTAAGAACAATTATATGATTGACAAGGGGTCCAACTGATAAGTTTTCAATGTCCAACTGTGTATCAACCATCTTCTTAAGATATCCAATAATTGCAGTTGGATCCATATTCTGATGTTTCCTCTGGAGTTCAGAACTCGTAGAAGCGAGAATGATATGTTTAATAGCAAGGTATTCTTCCAAGTGTTTCTGATAAACCTTGGTACCTTGAATATCATTCTCTGGTGGGATTATCTTTGAAGGCTTATCGATCACATCAATGAGCTTTTCATGCATGAGAACAATTCTCAAATTTCTATACCAGTCATCCAAGTTTGGTCCTACCAACTTGTTGGTCTCAAGTATTTCACGCAGTGATATAATAGACATATTGAGAAATCTAAAATATAGAAAAGAAAAGGCAATGATATAAGAACATATTTGCATTTTTATAAAGACACCGACGTTTATCTAAATGATATTTTCATTAATTATTTTAAACTATTTACCCTCATTACAGTTTACGAAATCTTTATTTTTGTTAGTGGAGTAAAGAAATCCCTTAACAATATGTATGAGCCCCTAGGAAGTACTATTTTTTAAAGGTAGGCACTCTTATATGTATGTGGAAGTTGTTTCTCACATATATTTTAAAGGTAGGTACTCTTACCAATTGTATCCCCATACAATTTCCTTAAATAGCTCTATGTCAAATAGTCCCCTGGTAGTCAGGTCGATCCTATTGGCATAGTTGAGTTCAACCATCATGATAGCAAAGAACTTATTAAATTTTATACTCTCCGGGTAGTTTAGGCATCTAGTAAAAATTGAATAATTCTTTCAATTCATGCATCTAATGCAATAAATAATTTTAACATATTCTCGAACTATAAGTCTCCTGGTAGTCAGGCCGCTCCTTATAAACAAGAAATAAGTAAAATTATTTACTTTGATGGATAGCTCTATAATAAAATATCTTATATTTTATTATTTAAGAACTCAAATTTTAGTAAGAGAGAAAAACAGTTTTTAATAACATGAAGATCAAATCTTTTATAGCATGTGAATTTAGTTCAAATTATCTACATGCTTAGTCCTAAATTGATTTACATCACATGTAATAAATAATTCAAAATTATGTGACATAAAAATGAAATTCAACATCTTCTAACATGTTTATCTTATATATTACATAAAAATAATTCATGCCAGAAACTTATTATTAATTAATATCTCATGAACTAATAACAATTAAAATAATAGTAGAATCCAATAACCTATTATAGATTACAATCATATCTAATACAACAACAACAACCCAGTATAATCCCACTTAGTGAGGTCTGGGGAGGGTAGTATGTACGCAGGCCTTACCCCTACCCTGGGGTAGAGAGGCTGTTTCCAAATAGACCCCCGACATCCTTCCCTCCAAGAACTTCCCACCTTGCTCTTGGGGAGACTCGAACTCACAATCTCTTGGTTGGGGAGACTCGAACTCACAATCATATCTAATACAAAAATTTCAAATTCAAGTTACGAACTATCTCAATAGTTTAACTTATATATATATATTATTCACAATAAAATTATATCAATCCATATGCATTCAAACAATTTGACTATTGCATAATACACATGTATTATGGTTTGAACTTTTCAAATATAATCTTAAAATATTTCGTAAATAAAATTTAGACAAAATAAACCACGGCTCTGATACCACTGAAGGATTGCGTATAGGTGTTCGTAATATGCAGTGGAAGACAATAACAATCCTAGGCAGATCTTTTCGTGTTTAAAATTTATTTACATGTCAAAGATCGGATCTGAGACGTACTTGGTGAAGAGAGTCTCGTTTCAAAATTCTTCGATAGTGCGAAGATCCTATACGTATCCACACCGGGACCAACCCTTGCTATCAACCCTTTGATCAATGAAACCCGCGAACAAATTGAACGAAAATACATGGCTGAATGTTTCTCAAAATTTCAGCTTTAATGTAATAGTACAAGGAAACTAGTTTTCCTTCTCAAAGTATACTCTCTTTTATTTGTGCAACTCTGCCAAACCTTTTTGTACACTATTTTGTTCTCACCATAATTTTTATATATACATATTTGTATCACGTAAATAATACTTTTCCACTAGGTTAAGGACAAGTCAGAAGTCGTGCTTTTCCTTTTTTTTTTTTGCAAAGTTTGTTCCATAATTGAACTTCATAGAATCTTTCAATTGGAAAATTGAATCCCATTCCAAATGGGTATATGGCAGCTAGCTTACACGTCGAATTAATGTTAATTACTTGATCCAATTCAAAATTGGATTACAAGAATAAATTATATTGTATATACAACCTTTATATAAATCAATATTAATATATATCACATATATATTTTAATCAAGATATACAATTCAAATTTCTATTCTAAATAGAAAGTTTCAATTTGTTCACAATATTAATTATATCCCCTGTGCTAGCAAAGAATATAATAATATTTCATTTGGACTAATAACTAAATTTTTATTTGACTAATCAAATTCTTTAATTTAACTATCAAATAATAAAGTAATTAATCTTTTAGCAAAGATCAGAACGCTCGTTAGTGTGCGACCCTATAGGTTCAGTACTAAGCTGGTAGTGCATTAATCAGATCAATATACTAATCAATGGCGTCTACCAACACTCCTTAACAACCGGATAGCATGAAGTATACAATTTACCCTCACGAACCTGTAGAAGAATAAAGTAGTACTTCCTTCTGTCCTTACAGCTCTGGATCACCCTAGGATATGGTTCAACTGTCAAATCCTAATAGGCGACCAACTATGTGTTCATGTCAAGTATAATCGACCATTGAATGACCTAAGAAACTCTTTTCTTCTTTCATTCAATTGCCCTGGCCAAGGTCTTAATTTGGTCGTTTATAATTCATGACAACATGGAGCTTAAACTCATTACCAAGAGTTAACAGATTCCATCTTGATCAATCACTAATTCTACAAGTATTTAATCATACCCAATATCCTTTCAATTATCGCCCTAGGGCCATAGGTGTCTAGTATTAAAGCACAACAAATAACTTGTCAATTACTATGACGATCTCAGGTCAAAGGAAAATCTTACATCACATTCTTCAAGAGAATATCCTATTGACAGTTTATGGTAATTCTAACCATTAGGAATTATCCAATGAGTCGGTTCAATGATCATATCTCTATATGCATCATCTATCTATGTAATTTAGTTAATGAGATCAACTAATCTTTATCTCATAAAGACAATCACATAAATATTGATCTAACCGGATTACTAATGTCCAAATTAATAATCCTACGATCAAGAACAAATTTAGATTAAATTGTAAGAGACTTTGCTCTCATTATCATGATCTCTATCACGATGACAAATCTCAAAATTTAATCAAGGGCCTTATCAAATTAATCAAACAATTAATAATAATAATAAAAATGCCATATATATTTTATTTCAAATAATGTTCATAAAAATATATCCAAATCATCATATATGAGATTGGATCTAGGACATATCTACTATATCCCTAACAACTTTAACAACTAAAAATGGAAGTTCAATCCAGTTAATAATTCAGCTTGATTGATGAACAAAAAGAAATTTGAATGACCCAATTGACTTAACATATATATGGTTTTGTCTTGCATAATTCAGCATCTGGTTTTTTATTAATAAGAAGAAAAAGTTAGCATTTCGTGCAACAATACCTAAGTATCTTTTGCTTCATGCCTACTCCAAAGTGGTAATAAAAATAATACGAAATTGCTGAATCTAGAAACTTTTCTGATGAAAGTTCAATTTCACGATAATTATTGATAAAGTAAGACGATTCCATCTAATTAAGTACGCTAATAATGTAACTTAGCCGCAGGAATTGTAGCATAATTGATACATTTAGCATTAATTTGGTAAATGATCGGTAAAGGCACATGCTATTTGAATTATGTGATTTCAATTGACGTTTCACTACACAACAAGTGATTTGCAATGTTAAATGACAAAGGCAGGTACATATTAAAATTGAAAAAACCATGAGATGCACTGCCTGCCAATATATATAGTGGTGTATTAATTTGGGTGCAGCTTTCGCAGAGTCTATTTTCTAATTACGTCCAAATCCAAGTTAGTAGCACTAATTACTATAGCTAGATTTAGTATAAGCACACGTTAATTGAATCGTGTGATTTGAATCTTCACGAAAAATGGGAATTGAATCGTGTGCTTTGAATCTTCACGAAAAATGGGAAATCACTGAAAAATTGCAAAACAACTAGCCAACCATCTATAGTGGTTCATTTTCCTTTCCTTTCCACTTTCGTTAATTAATAAATTATCAGAAAAATGATATTGTATAGTCGCTCTTAAAATACAGCCGGAAAATGTATATTTTTGTAATATATATTTCGTATGTTATATATAAAAAAAAATTACAAATTTTATACACTTTTTCAGCTACCAAATATAAATAGTTTCTGGAGCGGGCTAAATGTGATAATACCCCTTAATTATCCCTCATTAATTTATGAAATGCGTGTTTTTCTTATAGTTGTATGGGTCAAAATCTGACCATAGGATGGTTGTTCTTAAAGGGAATGACAAGGGGTCGACCAAGCCGTAATCATGCCCACGGGGTGTGATAGCAAAGAACACCCCGGCCATGGCCGGGGTCAAACCGTCGGGATACTCATATCGCAGAACAAGCGTAGTGTTTGGGCGAATGGTGAAGGATGCAATCATAAGATTGTACGCTGGTCAAAGACCATTGGATAAAAGGGAAAATTGTCAATATATATACGGGGAGTTGAGCCCAGATAACAGGGGGATTTTTCTCGATAGTCATCACTATGGAATCAATAAGGGAAATCTCTTGGTCATCAATAGTTCTCTCTCTTCTCCTTCTTTGCTTTCACGATTATGATGCATACATGTCACAGATGTAAGTCTATCATCCACATTTGATGTACGATAATTATCTTAAGAAATATTACACATTATTATTCTTCTTCGATGTTCGTACTCAATATACTTGGATCTAGAGTTAATTATGTTTGGCTAAGATTTACTTTCTATATCTCTGATAGTTAGTGTAACAAAAGGGTTCAACGCTTTTTTGCTTAAATAATTTGGCGCCGTCTGTGGGGATTTCTTAGCTAAATTTCTTAGTTTCCTTTAGATCTAGAACCGGCGAAATGTCACTACCCACTCGAAAGAGCGGTAGATAAGCCTTCGAGACAACTGTACCAACCTAGATCAAGCTGCTACATAAAGTAGAAGTTATAATCAATGTCTATGCAAAACCCACGTCTCGCCTGTAACGTTAGGTTTGGCACGACGTATGCACGGTCAAAGTAGGATCACGGTCATCTGGCATGACCATAACCCCATTTGATGTATTTATCTTATATATTGACCCGCATTCCCGCCCCTTAGGAGGGGACGCCAGCTTGCAGCGCGGTCTTTTGAAAGAATGGGCACATCCTGCCCTATTTTTCACATTCCCTCATACATTGGATGGTCTATGAATTAAGTATGACATGTTTCCTTGTTATTGGTACAAATCGGACGAGAATCGGACCGGGGCTCGATTTCAACACTTCAGCGAGTGAGGTAGGCCTAACCCCTGCGAAGCCTAGACGCTATTAACGTCGGATCCGAACACGGCCGTCAAATCTAAAACCACCATCCGAGCACCAGGCGGAGCAAGTAACACTACAATGTCACTCCTTATTTCACTAACTCGTTGGGTCGAGGTAACAGAAAATTTCATTTTGGTTTATCTTCACTCTTTTGTTGGTTCAAATAGGAATGCGAGAACCCGTATGGGCAAGCAATCAAAGGAGCATTCTAACTACAAACAATGGAAGGAAAACTACTACAAAACAATTAGAACGTCGCCCATCTCAAATACTTCAACTTCTGAAAAAGGACACCCCTCAAGTCGTACCCTTTTTCCCTCACCCTGGTTTTGTCCCAATTAGGTCTTCTCGGGGAGATTCCTAACGAAGCGACGAAAGGGATGTCTCAAAGTTCAAGTATGATTCATCACCCCGCCTGCCGACTGCTTCCCCAGGCCGGGCGATGAAGGGACTATATACGTGGAAGCTTCTCCAATATATGTATGAAATGAACACTATAGCATTTTCCAGCAAATGAAATAGAGCAACATTTTGTACTCTCCACCAAGGTATTCTCCAATGAAAGCAAGCAAACTGGGACTCACCCAGGAAGCGCACAAAAGCAAACTAGGACTCACCCAGGAAACGCAGAAGCTAAGCAAAAGTGGGACTCCCCCAGGGAACACCCAATATTCTCCTGTAAAAACAAAATCGAGCACGCCAGGACTTACCCCGACGTATGCATAAATAGTATGGCGACCTGTAAAGTTCTCCAAAAATCTTTGACAATAAAACAACAGGTTAACATTTCGAACTTAGTTCGAAATAACACCCTTACGTCCACTGGCCATCGCCGAATCAAATAGGTTACTATTTCGACCTTAGCTCGAAATAACACCCCTACGGCCAAAAGCCATCGCCAAAACAAGAATTCGACCCCGCCCGAATTACAATGGGTTATCATTTCGACCTTAGTTCGAATAACACTCTTATGGCCACTTGCCATCGCCGAATCAAATAGGTTACTATTTCGACCTTATTCGAAATAAAATAACACCCCTACGGCCGAAGGCAATCGCCAAAAGAAGAACTTGACCCCGCTTGAATTACAACGGGTTAACATTTCGACCTTAGTCTGAAATAACACCCTTACGACCACTGGCCATCGCCGAATCGAATAGGTTACTATTTCGATCTTACTCAAAATAAACACCTTTACAGCTACCGACCATTGTCAAAACAAGTAGGTCACATTCCGGCCTCATTCGGAACAACACCTTTATAGTAGCCGGCCACAGTTAAATAAAAGGAAAAGTTCTAAATCGTTCAAGTATAAGTCAGAAATCGACTTCGCCCAAAACGATGACTCCAAATTCAAACTCGTTCAAATAAAGTGAGAAATAGGCCTCGCTCCAGACGACGATTCCAAGTTCGATCACGCTCGAGTACACATGAAAAAAATTGATTCTGCCTAAGTCAGCAAGTTTGAACTTAATCTCACTCGAATGTTCAAGTTAAAAATGACTTTGACTAAAAGGATGGATCCGAATTCAACCTTGTTTGAATCAAGGATGATACGGCCTAAAGCGACAAATCAGAAGTAGATCTCGCCCGAATATGCGAGTCCGAATCAACTCCATTCGAACTCACGCAACGAGTCCCTGCTCGATCCAGTCAAGGTCAGACTCCCAAATCTAAAAATCAGGGACTCGCCACACAATATTTGAAGGTCTACGCTAAAATAAAAGATGTAACAAGCAAGGGGAAGGGAAAGAAAATCAAAGAATATACAAAGGCGAAATAACTTTTTTATTTATATATACGTGCGCAACAGACGCACCTTACACAAGGCCAGAATTGGCCCTAAAAAGAGAGATAAAAATGAACAACAAAAAAAAGACTACAAAAGTTGCAGCAACTTTTCACTCGGCGTCTTCATTGCCGTTCTCCCTATCATTGTCTTCAGGCAACCCATCATCAACATCAGCATCCTCGCCAGCCTCCGGTGTCGCAGGGTCATAGCTGATATTTGACACGAGCCTCACGCGCCTTCATCCGAGCTTCTTCAAAGGTAGCCTCAGAATCACTGTCCGCCTCCTACAAACCCTTGTATATGTCTCGTTGGGACTTGACATGGACCTACAGCTCATGCAAATGGCGAGGAATAGTGGCAGAGGTAGATTTAACTTGGGGCAACAATTGCGCCTTTTCAACCTCGAGGATCGCAACCCGGTCTCCCAAGTTTGAAGTTGCCCAATCAATTTCGCCAATGCGCTCTTCGAGCCTTGCCTCCCTCGGTGTGGTCGTTGCCCTCTCAGACTCCTGCTTTATTTGAGGACGCAGATAGTATCCTCCAACGCCCTTGCCTTCGCCCTCGCCAAAGCCGATGCCCGAGCATTCTTGGCACTTTCCATCTCGGCCACTTTCCTCTCCAGCTCGGCCAACTTCCCCATCCATTCTACACTCAAAGCTTCAACTCTGGAGGCATTCTGCTCAAGTTCGGCTTGCAACGACGACACCTTCGCCTGAAGGTGCTCATATTCCGCAGCGACCCCTTTTCCTAACTCAAGCTCCTTGTCTTTGGCACAAAGCAGCTCCTCGAGCTCACTGCATCTGCGGATGGATTGAATCAACTCCTAGTCCATTTTCTCCAACTCCTCATCAAGGGATTGGGTACCGGTACCCTCCCTTAGCCGCTCATGCATCTCATGACATTTGTTGCGATACCACCGATACTTTTCAAGCATCTTCAAAAAAATCTTGGCCCAAGTCTCGGCCATGCGAGTACTCTCGATCTCCAGCATGTAAGACTGAAAAATAGCAAGAAGAAGAGAGTCGATAAGGGCCAAGGTAAAAAAAAGGGAGAAAAACAAACAAAAGAGAGAAACTTACCCTTAGGCCCAACACGGCCACACCTTGTCACAATTCGGCATCGCTAACGTCCTGAAGAGACCCACTTTCTGCGTTAGAGCATAGAAGGTCAAACTGTGGCACAAAATCCACCGTGTCTCACAGAAGGTTGAGATCCGACGGTGTCACACCTCCTTTTTCTACCCCGGAAAGGGAGAGGGAGTTTTTCCAATTAAAGTGACAATAATAAAAATAGGATTATTTATTTAAATTCAGAGTCACCACTTGGGATAATTTATGGTGTCCCAAGTCACCGGTTTAAAATCCCGAATCGAGGAAGTTTGACTCTTATTTATGGTCTGCGAATACAGAAATCTGGGTAAGGAATTCTGTTAACTCGGGAAAAGGTGTTAGGCATTCCCGGGTTTCGTGGTTTTAGCACGGTCGTTTTAATCATACTTGGCTTAATTAAATTGTCTGATTACTTATTTTTAAACCTATGTGCATTTTACCTTTTTAAATAAGAAACTATCCTAAAACGAGTCACGCGTATCAGTGTCAATGGATATTCGAAAACCGACTAAACCGACCGAACCGTACCACACCGAACCGATTTTTAGGTTTATTTTTAAGAAACCATGGGTTTTATATAAATCTATAACTACACCGATAATTAGGGTAGGTTTTTTATTTTATAAAAATAAACCGAAAAAATACCGAACCGTACCGAATAAATTTTACATGTAGAAAATATATTTATTTAGTAAGTTTAAAAGTAATAATGCATTAAATTTTCTTTGGGCCTGGGAATTATGAAGACTATTACAAGCCAACAAGTAATTAAACTCAAAATACTAATTCCTAAAACTTATTATTCTACTTCTACTTAAACTAAGTTATTTCAAGTATCTTTATTAGCAAGACACAAAGTATTCTAGCGATTATGAGTAGCAAATTACAATGTATTGAATATATTTCTTTTCATATAATTTGGATTTATCTTTTTGAATATTTAATCTTCTATAGACTTTATTCTTGAGTCCCAGCTTGGTATATCTTTCAACTCGTGTGATTTATATTTTCTTTGCCTTTGTTTGATTTCTTTTACGCTGTTGTAGAATAGTTGATGGATCTATACTCTAGCCATCTCTTTTTTTTTAATTCATCACCCTTTAAACAGTAAAAATGTCTAGAGAATTTTGCTAAGTCCTATAAAAGAACGTATATTATTACATTCTACTTCTATTGGTGAATTTTATGATATAAAAAAAATACCAAAAATTAACCGAACCGTACCGATACCGAAGAGAAATCGATATGATTGGGACGGTTTCGAAAAGTCTAATTTTGGTTAGACATAATAGAATAACCGAAAAATTGGTATGGTACAAATTTTATAAAATAACCGACCGAACCGAACCATTGACACCCATACCCGTATGTATACTCATTTCGTTCAGTGCGTCAAGAATCATGTCACGCGTGCGTGTACACAATTAATCATGCTTTATTAATTACTAAGAAAATTTGGTTGAAGTTGCGCGAACGCATACTTTGAATTTATTTGAAAGGAACGTAATCATGATAACAACAACAAAAATCGTGCCTAAAAGCATTTCTATGAATATTCATTTTAGAAATCGTAATCGCGTCACGCGAACGTGTACATAATCATGATAATAAATTAAATGACGCCTAAAACAGTCAATTTGACCTATCAGAAACAAGAATAATCAAACTACCATTATCAAGCATATGAATTAAAAGCAATCAATTTGAACAGCAGAAACACAATGAACGGAACGTAAATTTTAAGTAAGAAGGCCTACAGGCAAAATTCTATGCAATTCAAGAATGTAGAAGTCAGGTCTCCTTTACTTGCTTTCAATAGTTATAATCCTCGTTTTCAACCTTAATCTCAAGTTCTAAACTATACTCATTGCTGAAGCTCAAACTACTGTATACAAACCAAACTAATTGAGCTGGAAAACATAAACTAATAAACCACTTTAAACTGATTTTAGATCAACAATGAGGTAAACAAAATAATTAATTGCATTCACATCTCAAACACATAAGAAGAACACTGAAAATTAACTAAGAACGAGGTTAAGAGTGGACCTCAAATAGAACCTTGCCAATTAACAAAATATCCGACTTTTGAAATTTGAAATGCAGACCGGACGAACCTCGAACAAAAATACAACCCAAGAAACAAAAGACCACTTATCGAAACCGCTGACCAGAGGTGACGACCTAAATATTTAAACAGAAACAAAGGTGATAACATAGAAATTTAAACGAGAACAGAAGATCTAAGGATTCTGCTCTTTTTATCATTGTTTCTTTTGTTTTTGACTGAAGATAGTCGTCGGCGATGGCGGCGGCGAGAGATGAAGAGATGAAGGGATTGTGACAGTGGTTGGCTACTCTTCTTCTCTTGCACTTGAGGTGGATGATGAAAGGTGAAAGAGGAAGGAGTGCTGCTGGTGGGACGAGGCGGCGACAGAAATGACTTTCCAGCGGGTTTGCTGTGCGGCAGTGGCGGGGGGCAGGTCTCTTTTTGGTTTAGCATTAGATCTAATCTTTTTTAGGATTTTTGTGTTCTCAACCTGAAGGAGAAGAGTCCTCAAATGTTAGGGAAGATTGTTGTTTTATTGTGTGGATCTGTTAAGAAGAAGCCATGGAAAATGGCCGCTTGCCTCTCTGAAGAAGATGAGACGATCAGGGGGGGTCCTTGTTTTTTGTCTGTTGCGACTGATTTTTTAGATAGGGATTCTAGGTTCCCTTTTTTGTGTGTCGCTGATGGGTGTTTTAAGTAGTATATGTTTTAGGTCTTAGGGTTAGGTTAGTGGGTATTGGGCATTGGGCTTAGGTTATTTGGGTTAAGGGTAATTGGGTTGGACCATGTCTTTTGGGTTTGAACTTAGGCTAAGAAGACCAAATAATACAATGTATTTATAAATTGTAAAAATCACTCTTAATTAAAATAAACTAATATAAAACTAAATACTAAAAGGTAAACTATTTTTATATTTTTTGAATTTTATGAAAGGTAGATAAACTAGAAGTAACTAAATAAAATATAAATAGCTACATAAAAGAAAATATTTTTTTAATTTTTATTTTTGTGATAAAATAAAGTAAAAGAGTCTAAACTATTTAGAATGGCGATATTAGGCCTAAACCAAATATTTAAATGCTAACATATGTAAAATCTTGGGGAGGGTCAAAAATCACATGTCTACAGCTACCCCTCTTTGACTGGAAACGCGAAGAGTTTTCAGACAAAGTATGACGAGATAGGTTTTTTGACCTGACCCTTATTTAGAGAGACCAAAAACTAAGAGAAAGGAGAATATGACCGAGCCCTAGCATCTAAGCTGCCTACATATCCTTGGCTATAAAGGAATCAGGTCACGTGTAGTTCAGAAGTAGGAACAGTGATGGAGTATACTGAGGTGGAGAGCCAATTGATGTGCCGTTCCGTCGAGGTTCCGGCTCGTGGTCCTGTTATTACATCAAAATCAATAAAATGTAAAAGTCTAACTAAGCTTGTCAACTATGAGTTATAAGATTCCTATCTATAAGTCTTCTGAAACTTGATCTTGAGTCTTGAATTGTTCTTCATGCAGACTTTAGATTTGAACCTTGACACTTGCTAGCTGTAGGTGCTAGATCGTTCTTTCACGGCTTCTTTGTATCATGACCGGAAACGCAGTGCTCGTGACTTCAACCATGTTTTGAGTAGCTCACATCTTTCATCTGCTTCTGCATTTGGATTCACTTCCCTCTTTTTTCATTTTCTTTCTTTTTTCTTGGATTGAGACTTCTTCTTTGGTCATCTCAAACCCCCGTGCCTCGAGATAAGAACCTTATTCTTCAAGAAACTCGTGCTACCTCCGATTTAAAACTTGAAATGAATTCTAAAATGACTTCCCCCATTCTCTAGGTGGGTGCCTACTACTGACTGGAAACTTGAAATAAATTCCCATGTTTTTGAGGTGGGTGCCTGATGCTTAAACTTTGAGGTAAATTCCCTTATTTTCCAGGTGGGCGCCTGCAACTTAAACTCTGAGATGAATTCCCTTGTTTTCCAGGTGGATGCCTACAACTTAAACTTGAAATGGATTCCCTTGTTTTCCAGGTGGGCGCTTGCTGCCAAAACTTGAAATGTATTCCCTTGTTATCCAGGTGGGTGTCTGATGCTGAAACTTGAAATTTATTCCCTTGTTATCCAGGTGGGCGCCTGATGCTGAAAGTTGAAATGTATTCCCTTGTTATCCAGTGGGCGTCTGATGCTGAAACTTGAAATGTATTACCTTGTTATCAAGGTGGGAGCCTGATGCCAAAAATTGAAATGTATTCCCTTGTTATCAAGGTGGGCGCCTGATGCTGAAACTTGAAATGTATTCCCTTGTTATGCAGGTGGGCGCCTGATGTCAAACTTGAAATGTATTCCCTTATATTCTAGGTGGGCGCCTGATGCCAAAACTTGAAATGTATTCCCTTGTTATCCAGGTGGGAGCCTGATGTCAAACTTGAAATGTATTCCCTTGTTATCCAGGTGGGCGCCTAATATTGAAACTTGAAATGTATTCCCTTGTTTTCTAGGTGGGCGCCTGATGCTTAAACTTGAAATGTATTCCCTTGTTATCCAGGTGGGCGCCTGATACAAAAACTTGAAATGTATTCCCTTGTTATCCAGGTGGGCGCCTGATGCAAAAACTTGAAATGTATTTTCTTGATTTCTAGGTGGGCTCCTGATGCAAAAACTTGAAATGTATTCCCTTATTTTCCAGGTGGGCGCCTGATGCAAAAACTGAAAATGAATTTCCATGTTTTCCAGGTGGACGCCTGATGCTGAAACTTGAAATGTAATCTCTTGTTTTCCAAGTGGGCGCCTGATGCTAAAACTTGAAATGTATTCCCTTGTTATCCAGGTGGGCGCCTGACGCTGAAACTTGAAATGTATTCCCTTATTATCCAGGTAGGCGCCTGATGCTGAAACATGAAATGTATTCCCTTGTTATCCAGGTGGGCGCTTAATGTCAAACTTGAAATGTATTCCCTTATTTTTCAGGTGGGCGCCTGATGCCAAAACTTGAAATGTATTTCCTTGTTATCCAGGTGGGTGCCTGATGCTGAAAATTGAAATGTATTCCCTTGTTATCCAGGTGGGCGCCTGATGCAAAAACTTGAAATGTATTCCCTTGTTATCCAGGTGGGCGCTTGATGCAAAAACTTGAAATGTATTCCCTTGTTATCCAGGTGGGCCCCTGGTGCAAAAACTTGAAATGTATTCCCTTATTTTTCGGGTGGGCGCCTGATGCAAAAACTTGAAATGTATTCCCTTTTTATCCAGGTGGACGCTTGATGCAAAAACTTGAAATGTATTCCCTTGTTTACCGGGTGGGTGCCTGATGCAAAAACTTGAAATGTATTCCCTTGTTTTTCAGGTGGGCGCCTGCCATTACAACAAAACAGACAAAATAAAAGAAACTTTTCTGCACTAGTTTGATACTGGGAACATCTGTGAGTGTTAACCGAATCATGTTATCCAAAAGAGCTACAAGAATTTAAAAGCTAAATCACATTATCCAGGAGGGCCCTGAAGATTAAATCTCATTATCTATGAAGGTCTTAAAAACTTAAAACTAAACCCCATTATCCAGGAGGGTCCCGAGGACTTGAAATTAAATCCCATTATCCAGGAGGGCCTGGTAACTTGAACTTAAATCCCATTATCTGAGAGGGTCCTGAAGATTAAATCTCATTATTTATGAAGGTCTTAAAAACTTAAAACTAAACCCCATTATCAAGGAGGGTCCTGAAGATTAAATCTCATTATCTATGAAGGTCTTAAAAACTTAAAACTAAACCCCATTATCCAGGAGGGTCCTGAGAACTTGGAATTAAATCCCATTATCCAAGAGGGTCCTGAAAATTTGAACTTAAATCTCATTATCCATGAGGGCCCTGACAACTTAAAACTACATCCCATTATCTAGGAGGGTCCTGAAAAATTTAAATTAAATCTCATTATCCATGAGGGTCCTAAAAAGTCGTGAATGAAACAACCTGACCCATGGTCTCTTCCTGGAGGATCTCTGCAGAACGAACAAAATCCCGTGCCCTTGAACCATGCTTTCCTCATGGAGGTTTCCTGCAGATCAAACAAATTTTATTTCCCCTTCTCAAACCGCTTTTGTGCTGACAAAATTTGGGCACGGCACTTGAAACATTCAAGCTTCCAAGCTTTGATTTGTACATAGTCTTTGTCCCTGTTTCAAACAAAGAAAACTTGTGAGTTTAAACATGGTGGTTGGTTTATGGCCTTGAATTTGAGGGCGATTGCTCCTTCACTTCCCATGATAACTTTGATTTCAACTCGAAAGACCTTGCTTGTTTATTGACTGACCACTTTCTCTATCACCCATATCACAGAAAATACCTCTGATTCATTCAAACTCAACACCCTCTATCTGTTGCATTGTGCTCATGAATTGACATATACCAAATCTTTGTATTTCACATGAATCCCAAAGCACGTTGATTGTTACCAACTCAGTGCGAATACTGTTATTTCCTGATGTATGCCACTTTGATATGCTAGCCAGATTCCGTTTTGTGCAATTGAAAAGCTGGTGGAAAATTTTGAAGTCATTTCTCACTTGTTCTGACCAAACAGACTCAGGAAGAGGAAGTAAATGAGACAAAAGGAACAGAGTAAAGGACAATGGAAAGAGATGATTCCTAACAAGAAAATTACAAAGACTTATAGTTTGGGTGCTCTACAGGTATGGGAAGTTATTACGTGTGATGGTTCTAGTTCTACGAGGTTGAGTTAGTAAAATGGTTTAGTTGCTGAGATGTTTACCTTACTCGTGATTCTGAGTGGAAGATATGGACCTAATGTTCCTTGTGAATAGGTGTGTTGGTGCTGAGCTATGAGTTGCGGAGAGGTCATATTAAGGTAAGATATCGAGATAGTCGAAGCGTTAACCCAACTCGAAGACCTTAAGGTTTTAAATCATCCATTGCACTCTTTTCCTTAGACCGAGTTTTTATCCCGAAAAGGGTTTTACCGGCAAGGTTTTTAACGAGGCAACATCTATATTCTACCTAAGGAAGATCCAACAAGTATTCAAGGCTTCTTTTTCAATCAACCTCAAATACTGGGGGGACATCCCCCGGGAAGGTCACCTACTCGGATAAGCCAAGATACTCCAAGCGGGGGCTCAATAGGAAAATAATGTATCGGGCCAAATGGTCGAACGAACCGTGTCCGTATAGAACAACCGGGCCCTTAACAATAAAGATGTGTATACTTGTACCAAGTAATCAAAGAATACTTCCCAAAAGCATTTTGAGTTTCAAGGAAACTCGGTATTTTTGCAACTGTATTTTTGCAAAAACGGATCCTCTATCAAAAACGTCCCGAGCACTCGGGGACTAGCATCAATGACTTGAAACAATGCGACCCCCTGGTCGGAGATTCGAGCTCGTAAGCCCTCAATGAGGCAACAACAAGATCATAAAACAGCTCCAAAGCCAAAAGACGTCTCGAACACTCGGGGACTGGCGTCGAAAACTCAATATCACACGACCTCCGGGTCGGAAATTCCAAAATCATAAGCCCTCAATAAGGCAATGCCAAGTTTACAAGTAATGGCTCCCAAGTCAAGAAACCCTCGACGACTCGGGGACTGCCGTCAAACGCCATCTCTACCGACTTATCGAAACCCGAGGTTGTAATGCCATATGTGGGCACCCTAGGCCTCGTAAGACCTATATAAGGCAACAACAATATCTGTAAGACCTCAAGCAAGGCATGAACCATACTTGTACCAAGTATCTAAACTGTAAGACCTCAAAGGCATGTAAAACTTGTAAGACCTTACTAAAGGCATAAACCCGATCTCAAAATTTCGGCTATATATCGAACTTGTAAGACCCCTAAAAAGGCATACCCTTGATATAGATGCCGAAACTACTTCACTCGGGACAAAGGCTCCGGCCAAACACAAGTGACTCCAATCACAAGGCTGTTCCAGCCAAACTAACGCGACTCGGGGACGCCCGACCGTCACTATAAAATCATAGGGCTTTAATTACTTCGAATATACTTCGAAAAGAACCGGTTAAACAGGCTACCCTCAACATAGGCAAAAGAGTTTCGACCATGTCAGCTCCTAAACACTATCTTCGAGATACTCAGCCTTCTAGCCAAACCTCCCGAGGTGCTCGATTATCGCCATATTAACGACTCCCAATCGAGGTTTTTTATTAAATCGTCGAAGAGTCAGGCAAACACTATTTCAAAAAATCCTTATCGAGGGAAAAATAAAGACTACATAAAAGGTCGCATCGACCCAAGGCATAAGAGTCGTTGCCGTCAGCCCATATAAAAGGTCTCATCGACCCAAGGCGTAAGAGCCATTGTCGCCAGCCCACACAAAGTTCATACCGACCCAACGCGTAAGAGCCTAAGGGCCGACTAGCAATTAAATAACTTGAGGGTCGAATGAGCTCGAGTTGAAACCTGATTCGGAGACTGAACCCAAAACAGTTAACTGAATATGCCTAAGAGCAAAAGCGTAAGAGCCACTGTCGCTAGCCTAAAATTCAACAACTTGAGGGTCAAATGAGCTCGATTCGATACCCGACTTGGGGACTGAGCCCAAAACAGTTGACCTAAATATTTCTAAGAGCAAAAGCATAAGAGTTATCGTTACTAGCTTTTACGTAAAGGTCGCATCGACCAAACGCGTAAGAGCCTACAGACCAGCTTAATGAGCCTCAGGGCCATACCACGAGTCTAAGGATTCCTTCTAGAACCAGTTCATCTGGCTAAAATCAAGGCAAAATGAAATGCAGGAGAAGCAAAACTGTGAGGTCTCCTCTTTATACATACATGCGAAAAAATACAAGCTCCATTTAAACATACTTTGAAAGTACGAAATACAGAAACAGAAAAGGAAATATACGTCCCCCTTGGGGACTATGGCCCAATGGCCCCATACTCACCATCTTTGACATCAGATAGAAGAAATTTAGCATCATATTCTTTCGCCTTCTCCTGCTTGATCTATTCTGAGAGGTCAAAGCCCCTAGCATGAATTTCCTCGAGAATTTCCCTCCGAGATTTATACCTCACGTACTCTTTATTATTACTCTCATGATCAAGAGCTTTCCTCATCTCAGTTCTAGCATCGGCAGCACCCTTCAAATAGGCCGCCACTCTCCTGTCTGCCCTAGCGTGGATCATTAAGGCCTCAGCCCGGGTATTCACCACCTCGACCTTTGCCTTCAAAGGTTCAGACTCGAGCCTTGTGATCATGTTCGCTCGGACAGAATCATTCGCATGAGCGTTCCGGAATTGCACCTCGAGGGCAGAAGCCTTAGCCAAAGCACCCTCATTGGCCGCAACTTGGGCATCTACCTGAGCCTTCAATTCGTTAAACTCACGCTTGGCCCGACCGACTTCACCCCAAAGTCAATTCAGCTCCTCTATTTTGCTCTCTAACTGAAATATTGAAACATTAATCTCCGAAAACGAATGGTGGAACATACATCAACACAAAAATACAAGTTAATTGTCTTTCGAGACGGATTTTGCAGTTTTGACTTCGATCCACCTCCCACCGCAGGTGTACCGGCTCACCTTAGGTCGACAAACGTTGTCGCAACTTAGGTTCATAATTTTACTTAAACATTAGGTTAAATGTTTCTAAGTTTTTATCCTAATTTACAAGGAATTACGGAGTGATCTACCCACTAAATTAAAGATGCACGAGTCTAGTTTCCAACACATTAAACCATTTGTCAATACAATCTCGGAGTATAGAGATATTCATATTTTCGCAAGCCTGCACAGATTGGTAGATGACAAGTAGGTGCATCACCTACTTGCCAAAATGATAGGACAAAATTAAAAGACCTAAGTCGGCCAAGAGAGGACTTTTAAGGGGTTATGAACTCAATTATTTCATCCATATTTCAGACCCTCAAAACCAAAGTTAACCCCTGCAACTCCTCCCCAAAAATCCCACACAAACCCTAATCGATTTTCCCTCTCTTTCAAGTTCTATTTGAAGGTAAAACCTAGAGTTTGAAGAACCAAGGGAAGGGCTGAGTTATCCAACAAGTAAGGTAAGTTACTGCCATCTTTCATACATTTTTCTCTGCTGTGAATTCATGGTAATATACATGTAAGAACTCACGGGACGGTGATCGGAAGCCGTGAGTTCGAGTTATTCACTTGTAGCGGACTGTTTTGTGGACTATTTTGTATTGCTATTGGGCTGCGTGTTTTACTACTATTTTGTGGGGATTTGAAGGTGGAAGGGTGTGGAGAAATACCATATATATGTAGGGTTGTGGTCTGATAGTTAGTCGTAACATTTCCGGGTCGTTTGATACGACTACGGTGGTCGTCGTATGTATGATGTAATTAGGTTGTGCGTGGACTGTTTTAGGAGGCTCAATATGTTTATTATTGATGTTGTTTGGGCTGTTTGGTGATTTTTTTGAATGGTGTGAAGTCATATATATGGGGGAGGTGCTGTCTGTTTCAACGTAAAATAGGTTGTGGTCGATACATAATAGTTATGACGCTTAAATGATAACGATAGTATTGTTTCTCTTATTGTAGACTAAGGAGTTGCGACAATTGCATAGCTTATGATTGGGGCAGTATATACAAGGTATGTGAGGCTATCCCTTTTTTTCTTTTGCACGACTTCGATTGTACATAATGTAATGAACGAGCTTCCAAAGATACTCTACTCTTAGAAGCTAGCAATACTTACATTGCTTTCCCTCTTATGGAACGATTGATGTTAATGTTGCTTCTCTTATTCTTATGTTATCAATGTTGTTGGTACTTCCTGATTCTTATAAGGTTCGTAATGAAGAGTTGGTCCTAATAACGTGTACAGAGGATACCGACCTTACGTCACTCCAAAAGGTTTAGAATGTGATTCCATGAGTCGAGCATGCATTATATATATGTATCTATTTTACTCTACCGAGCCATGCTATAGTTGGACGGGTACAGCACATATTGTGCAACCACTAATCAGTTGGATTTTACCGAGCTCCACGTGGCCGAGTACGATTCTACCGAGCCCGGGTACGTTTTTACCGAGCCTATTATGGCTAGGTACGATATGATGATGATGATGCCCATAGAGGCGTATGTTTTAAAAGTTTATGTATACATACATATGTATCATGCATTTCATGTCAGTAGCCCTCAGAGGTACTCAGATGTTTCAGGTTGTATATTCTCTATCCCTGCTTACATTACTGTTCATATTTATGGTTCCCTATCTTACATACTCAGTACTTTATTCATACTGACATCCTTTTGTTTGTGGACGCTGCATGTCGTACTGCAGGCCCTAATAGACAGGCAGGTGTTGCTCCCCCACCACAGTAGGTTGTCTAGTTCAGTAGTGATTGGCGAGATCCCTTCTCCAGACTTGCCATGGTCTTGGTATGCATTTTTTTATAGACATTATGGGTATGTCGGGGCCCTGTTCCGGCTATGTTGCAGCACTTATGTTCATTTAGAGGCTCATAGACAAGTGTCGACTCATGTATAGTTTGGTATGCCTTGTCGGCTGGTTTTTGTTGTATAGTCTTTCATGGTAGCATGGTAGCTCATACCTTATATGTAGTTTCTTGATTGTCTGGTCATCCCCTGCTATGTATGTTCATGCCATCATATTTTATTGTTGGTTGTCCATGATCCATGTCTACCATTTATATTGATCTCGTCAACCCTAAAAGATAATAAAAAAGGTTAGATAAAATATACGTTGGTGCTGTGCAAGTATGGTCGGGTGCTAGTCATGGCCCTCTAGTTTGGGTCGTGACAAACTTGGTATCAGAGCAAGTCTGTCATAGGGATTGTCTATGCTGTGTCTAGTAGAGTCTTGATTATGGATGTGTAGCGCGCCATATTTATAATCAGGAGGCTACATGACATCTAGGGTTGTTACCTTCTTCCTGAATCTAGATCGTGCGTAGAGTTGAGTCGTAAGTGTTCGTCTCTAATATTCACCTTGTTTTCTTTCAGCGATG
Organism: Nicotiana tabacum; assembly: GCF_000715075.1. NCBI lineage: Eukaryota > Viridiplantae > Streptophyta > Magnoliopsida > Solanales > Solanaceae > Nicotiana > Nicotiana tabacum. Next base: position 184,475,469 of record NC_134085.1, read on the forward strand.
CCTTCGACTAGGAAGCAAACAATTAGTAGACGGCTTGATACAGCTGCGGGAGAGGGTACCAGTCAGGTGCCCCAAGCCAGAGCAGGCCAAAGTGAGGCTCAGAGTGAGATGTCGTCTCATACCTCATCTACCCCGTCTCCTCCAGAGAATATTAGGAGGTACCCAGCACCTCTAGTTCCTCCGTCTGGCACTACAGACCAGGATATGTGGAGTGCTTTGTAGTTATTGACTAGCTTGGTAGCTGCTCAGGCTCAGAGGCAGAATACAGGTGTTGCTGATAAACCAGTTAGTACAAGAGTTCGTGAATTTATTAATTTAGACCCTCTAGTGTTTACCGGATCAGACCCCAAGGAGGACCCGCAGACTTTTATTGACCAGGTTCATCGTACACTACGGGTTATGCATGTTAGTGATACAGAGGCAGTAGAGTTGGTTTTTTATTGGCTACGGGATTTAGCGGTTCTCTAGTATGATAGTTGGGAGAGATCCAGGGGTCCGAACGCTCCTCCAGCTGTGTGGAAGGAATATTCTGAGGGCTTTCTTCGCCACTACTTGCCAGTTGAGGTACGACGAGCTAGAGATGATAAGTGCTTGAACCTTAGACTAATATGAGTGTGCGAGAGTACAGTATGCAGTTCGATTCTTTAGCAAGGTATGCTCCCCATATGGTGGCCGAGATGAGTGATAGGGTGCATTTGTTCGTGAACGGATTGGGACCACATCTGATAAATGAGTGCACGACAGCTTCCTTGGTGGAGGGCATGGATATTTCCCGTATTCAGGCTTATGCCCAGACCCTAGAGGATCATAAGCGCCAGCAGAGGGCAGATAGGGAGCAGGATAGGGGCCAACATAAGAGGGTGAGATTTGCAAGGTATTCTAATGACTTCAGAGGTAGTGTCAGGCCCCAATCTTCGAGGAGTTCGGCGCCACCTGTAGCTAGTGCTCCTCCATAGTTTCAGAGGCCTCAATATGATCGATTTACCCATTCTGGTCCAGGTTAGAGTTCGCAGGCATCAGGCTCGCAACATCATAGGGATACTAGTCAGACAAGACCCACAACACCACGTTGTGATCAGTGCGGTAAGGCCCACTTTGGACTGTGCCGTCGAGGTTCTGATGCATGTTATTTTTGTGAACATCCTGGCCATATGATGCGGGATTGTCCTAACAGGGGAGGTGATGGTATGGCTCAGCCGACTGGATTTGTGTCTGCTCCTTCCTCATCAGTTCGACTTCCAGCACGAGGTTTTTAGCAGTCGACAGGTCGTGGTAGAGGTAGAGGTGCAGTGCTGAGTTTGAGCGGTGGTCAAAATCGAACCTATGCTCTAGTAGGTCGACAGGATCTCGAGTCGTCTCCAGATGTTGTTACAGGTATATTATCTGTGTTTTCATATGATGTATATGTGCTGATTGATCCGGGATCTACATTATCATATGTTACACCCTTTGTGGCTAATAAGTTTGGATTTGAACCTGAATTGATAAGTAAACCCCTTGCGGTATCTACTCCGATAGGAGATTCTGTGATTGCTAAAAGGGTATATAGAGGTTGCACTGTGATGATTTGTAGTCGTCAAACCTCGGCAAATTTATTTGAGTTAGAAATGGTTGATTTTGATGTGATAATGGGAATGGACTGGTTGGCCTCATGCTATGCAAATGTTGACTGTCGTACGAAGATGGTTAGGTTTCAATTTCCTGGTGAACCCATCATTGAATGGAAAGGGAATATTGCTACACCAAAAGGTAGGTTTATTTCCTATCTTAAGGCAAGGAAAATGATCTCAAAAGGTTACATTTATCATTTCGTTCGCATTTGGGATGCGGAGGCGAAACTGCCTACTTTACAATCAATCCCCGTGGTCAACAAATTCCCAGATGTTTTCCCAGATGAACTTCCAGGCCTTCCTCCTGAAAGGGAGATTGAGTTTAGCATTGATGTGTTGCCTGACACTCAACCGATCTCTATCTCTCCATACAAAATGGCCCCGGAAGAGTTGCGAGAGTTGAAGGTGCAGTTGAAGGACTTGTTGGATAAGGGCTTCATTAGACCTAGCACTTCACCTTGGGGTGCACCAGTCCTATTCGTGCGGAAGAAAGATGGGTCGTTATGTATGTGTATCGACTATCGACAGTTGAATAAGTTTACTATAAAGAACAAGTATCCACTTCCAAGAATTGATGACCTGTTTTACCAACTCCAAGGTGCCAAGTATTTCTCCAAGATTGATTTACGTTCAGGGTATCATTATGTGAGGGTTAGGGAGAAGGATATTCCAAAGACGGCCTTCCGGACAAGATATGGGCACTTTGAGTTCTTGGTGATGTCGTTCGGGCTAACAAATGCCCCAGCAGATTTTATGGATCTCATGAATACTATATTCAGGCCCTATCTTGATGTGTTCGTGATTGTATTCATTGATGACATTCTAGTGTATTCTCGTTCGGAGGCGGAACATGCGGGCCACTTGCGGATAGTATTACAGACGCTTCAGGATCGTAAGTTATATGCTAAGCTCTCCAAATATGAATTTTGGCTGAACTCAGTAGCGTTCCTTGGCCATGTGATATCTGACGAGGGTATTAGTGTCGACACTCAGAAGATCGATGCAGTAAAGAATTGGCCGAGACCTACAACACCATCAGAAGTCCACAACTTCCTAGGGCTAGAAGGATATTATAGGCGGTTTATAGAAGGGTTTTCCTCTATATCATCACCATTGACTAAGTTAATATAGAAAGCTACCAAGTTCCAGTGGTCTGACACTTGTGAACGTAGTTTTTAGGAGCTGAAGAATCGATTGACATCCGCACCAGTGCTCACTCTCCCTGAAGGAACAGAAGGTTATGTGGTATATTTTGATGCCTCAAGTATAGGTTTGGGGTGCGTATTAATGTAGTGTGGGAAGGTGATTGCTTATGCATCAAGACAATTTAAGAAGCATGAAAAGAATTATCCAACCCATGATTTGGAATTGGCTGCAGTAATATATGCTTTGAAGATATGGCGGCACTACTTATACGGCGTCCATGTTGACATCTACACAGATAACAAGAGTTTACAATACATCTTCAAGCAGAAAGAGTTGAATTTGAGGCAGCGTAGGTGGCTTGAATTATTGAAAGACTACGACGTCAAGATATTGTATCATCCCGGTAAAGCCAATGTTGTGGCAGATGCTCTCAGCCGTAAATCAATGGGAAGCTTAGTACATATTGAGTCAAGTAGATGGGGGTTGACTAAAGAGCTTCATCAGCTAGCCAATATGAGAATCAGATTGTTAGACTCTGATGACGGAGGTGTTACTGTACATAATACATCAGAATCATCTTTGGTAGTCGAGGTAAAAGCACGACAATATGAAGATCCTATCTTAGTACGATTAAGAGAGAGCATTCAGCAGTGTAAAATTATGGCTTTTGAGATTGGAAGAGATGGGGAACAGAGATACCAGGGTCGATTATGTGTGCCTAATGTGGAAAGGTTGCGAGAGAAGATTATGAATGAGGTTTATCAATCCCGATATTCCATCCATCCCGGCTCGACAAAGATGTATCATGATGTCAAAGAGCAGTATTGGTGGGATAACATGAAGAAGTCTATTGCAGAATTTGTAGTCCAGTGTCCCAATTGTCAACAAGTAAAGATATAACATCAGAAACCCAGTGGATTGCTTCAGAATATAGAGATTCCGACCTTGAAATGGGAGGTGATTAATATGGACTTCATTATTGGATTACCTCGCTCTTATCATAAGTTTGACTCCATCTGGGTGATAATTGATCGACTTACAAAATGTGCCCATTTTCTGCCAGTTAAGACAACTTACACGGCTAAAGATTATGCGAAGTTGTATATCAAGGAGATTGTTAAGCTTCATGGTGTGCCGGTATCTATTATATCAGACCGAGGAGCTCAATTTACAGCTAACTTTTGGAGGTCTTTTCAGAAGGGCTTAGGCACACAAGTGAATCTCAGCACTGCATTTCATCCGCAGACTGACGGATAGGCTGAACGTACCATTCAGACACTGGAAGATATGCTACGAGCATGTGTTCTAGATTTTAAGGGAAATTGGGATGACCATCTTTCACTCATAGAATTTTCCTACAATAATAACTACCATTCCAGTATTAAAATGGCCTCATACGAGGCACTATACGGGAGAAGATATAGATCACTAGTTGGATGGTTCGAAGTCGGTGAAACAGAATTATATGGGCCAGATTTGATTCACCAAGCTATTGAGAAGGTGAAAGTGATACAGGAGCGATTGACGACGGCAAAAAGCAGGCAAAAATCTTATTTCGATGTCCAATGTCGTGATCTGGAGTTTGAGGTTGGAGATTGGGTTTTCCTGAGGATCTCACCAGTGAAGGGTATTATGCATTTTGAGAAAAAAGGTAAGCTGAGTCCAAGGTATATCGGGCCGTATAAAATTCTTCGACGGATTAGACATGTTGCTTATGAGTTAGAATTGCCATTCGAATTGGAATTTGTCCACCCGGTATTCCACGTATCTATGTTGAGGAAATGTATTAGAGACCCTTCTCGAGTCGTCCCTATCAAAGATGTATAGGTTACAAAGGACCTATCATATGAAGAAGTGCCAGTGGCTATATTAGATCGACAAGTCCGCAAGTTTAGAACAAAAGATGTAGCTTCCATCAAAGTATTGTGGAGGAACAAGAATATGAAAGAAATAACATGGGAAGCAGAAGAGGAGATGAAGTCTAAATACCCGTACCTATTCCAGAATAAAGATAGCAAGGATGCTGGTGGAACACATGATACATTGGAAGGTGAAATGGCTCTATGAGGTAAGCAATAACTTGAGAATACTCTTCCTTAATACAAAATGGCGATATGCAGATAATGTACATGTCCATAATGCTTTGCATACTCTTGTAAGGCCATACATTGAGTTAACCACTTGCAAGTTTGTCCTCTATTAATGGGAGAAACTTGGCCGGAATCCACGATGATTTAAACTCCCCATGAACCCTTATATTCGAGGACGAATGTTCCTAAGGGGGGAAGGGTGTTACAACCTATATCCATACGCGTTAGTTCATGCCATATATTAGTTAACATAAGTCCAAGAAGTAATTACCTTTGAGATGATAAGAAGTTAATCCTATTGGTCTTAAGTGATACAAGGGTGTATAAGGGTGATTAACAAGTATTAGAAGTTAAACGAATCAAGGATGTTGTAACTCGTATTCTCAGGTAAACCTAGAGGTTCTTAATACACTCAAGAGGTCAAGTATTAAGGTATTTGAATCATATAATATCCGTATCATAAGTCTTGAAGTCAAACGAGTTATGAAACGAAAGTCGACAAACGTTGTCGCAACTTAGGTTCATAATTTTACTTAAACATTAGGTTAAATGTTTCTAAGCTTTTATCCTAATTTACAAGGAATTACGGGGTGATCTACCCACAAAATTAAAGATCTATGAGTTTAGTTATTAAACCATTTGTCAATACGATCTCGGAGTATAGATATATTCATATTTTCGCAAGCCTGCGCAGATTGGTAGATGACAAGTAGGTGCATCACCTACTTGCCAAAATGATAGGACAAAATTAAAAGACCTAAGTCGGCCAAGAGAGGACTTTTAAGGGGTTATGAACTCAGTTATTTCATCCATATTTCAGACACTCAAAACCAAAGTTAACCCCTGCAACTCCTCCCAAAAAATCTCACACAAACCCTAATCGATTTTCCCTCTCTTTCAAGTTCTATTTGAAGGTAAAACCTAGAGTTTGAAGAACCAAGGGAAGGGCTGAGTTATCCAACAAGTAATTTAAGTTACTTCCATCTTTCATACATTTTTCTCTTCTGTGAATTCATGGTAATTCGTTCTATACATGTAAGAACTCACGGGACGGTGATCGGAAGCCGTGAGTTCGAGTTATTCACTTGTAGCGGACTGTTTTGTGGATTGTTTTGTGTTGCTATTGGGCTGCGTGTTTTACTACTATTTTGTGGAGTTTTTGAGGTGGAAGGGTGTGGAGAAATACCATATATATGTAGGGTTGTGGGCTGATAGTTATTCGTAATATTTCCGGGTCGTTTGACACGACTACGGTGGTCGTCGTATGTATGATGTAATTAGGTTGTGTGTGGACTATTTTGGGAGGCTCAATATGTTTATTATTGATGTTGTTTGGGCTGTTTGGTGATTGTTTTGAATGGTGTGAAGTCATATATATGGGGGAGGTGTTGTCTGTTTCAACATAGAATAGGTTGTGGTCGATACATAATAGTTATGACGCTTAAATGATAACGATAGTATTGTTTCTCTTATTGTAGACTAAGGAGTTGTGACAATTGCATAGCTTGTGATTGGGGCAGTATATACAAGGTATGTGAGGCTATCCCTTTTCTTCTTTTGCACGACTCCCGATTGTACATAATGTAATGAACGAGCTTCCAAAGATACTCTACTCTTAGAAGCTAGCAGTACTTACATTGATTTCCCTCTTATGGAACGATTGATGTTAATGTTGCTTATCTTATTCTTATGCTATCAATGTTGTTGGTACTTCCTGATTTTTATAAGGTTCGTAATGAAGAGTTGGTCCTAATAACGTGTACAGAGGATACCGACCTTACGTCACTCCGAAAGGTTTAGAATGTGATTCCATGAGTCGAGTATGCATTATATATATGTATCTATTTTACTCTACCGAGCCACGCTATAGCCGGCCGGGTACGGCACATATTTTGCAACCACTGATTAGTTGGGTTTTACCGAGCTCCACGTGGCCGGGTACGATTCTACCGAGCCTTATGACGGTCGGGTACATTTTACCGAGCCTATTATGGCTGGGTACGATATGATGATGATGATGCCCACAGAGGCGTATGTTTTAAAAGTTTATGTATACATACATATGTATCATGCATTTCATGTCAGTAGCCCTCAGAGGTACTCAGATGTTCCAGGTTGTATATTCTCTATCCCTGTTTACATTACTGTTCGTATTTATGGTTCCCTGCCTTACATACTCAGTACTTTATTCGTACTGACGTCCTTTTGTTTGTGGAAGCTGCATGTCGTGCTGCAGGCCCTAATAGACAGGCAGATGCAGCTCTCCCACCACAGTAGGTTGTCCAGTTGAGTAGTGATTGGCGAGATCCCTTCTCCGGACTTGCCGTGGTCTTGGTATGCATTTTTGTTATAGACATTATGGGTATGTCGGGGTCCTGTTCCGCCTATGTTGCAACACTTATGTTCATTTAGAGGCTCATAGACAAGTGTCGAGTCATGTATAGTTTGATATGCCTTGTCGGCTGGTTTTTGTTGTATAGTCTTTCATGGTAGCGTGGTAGCTCTTACCTTATATGTAGTTTCTTGATTATCTGGTCATCCCCTGCTATGTATGTTCATGCCATCATATTTTATTGTTGGTTGTCCATGATCCATGTCTACCATTTATATTGATCTCGTCAACCCTAAAAGATAAAAAAAGGTTAGATAAAATGTACATTGGTGCTCAGCAAGTATGGTCGGGTGCTAGTCATGACCCTCTAGTTTGGGTCGTGACACTCGCCTACCCAGAAAACCAATTAATTCTGGCTATGACAGCGTCACCTTTCTTGGGAAATTTACTGGCAGGACCACCCCGGGGGTACCATTATTAGGCAGCATAAACGTTGCTATCACGCGAAGTTCGGGAGGTATCTAGACCTCGAGGTTTTCTTGCTATCATAACCATCAGCCCAAAAGGAGCTATCGACCTAATTTTGAGATAGAACCCGATCTCGGGGGCCTCAATTACTCCAAGTATGTGCTCCAAGAGCCAACATCAAAATTCGAAGGCTAACTCCGCAAGAACGATGGAGTATAAAGAATGGAAAGACTTGAAGAAGAAAGATTCTCTTGCATTGCCAAAAATATATTTACTTGGGGCATCTTTTACAAGACTTGTTTCCCCGGGAGTACATACATAAAAAGAAAGAAAAAAAAAACAAAGACGACATAAACCTACTCTTTATCACCACTACCCTCTGAGCCATCTCCGTGACCTTCATCCAAAGCTACTAAGAGCGCCCAGTTTTCCACCGATTCTCGGGCCTTCTTGATCTGAGTTGAGAGATCAGCACCTTTGGCACTAGCTTCCTCTAAGGTCTGCCTCCTCACCTTTGCACTAGTGTGAGCGACAGCCCGAATCAGTTTTTTCTCGGCCTCCACCGATATACTTTGAGCTATTTGATTTGCAGTGGAGGCATCTTTCAGATAAGTAGAAACTTTTCCTTCGACCTCAGACTTGGCCGCAGATAGCACGGCAATCTCTTTTCGAGCATTTTGGAGAAGAGCCTGGGTCGATGCCAATTCTGAGGTCACTACCTCATTTTGCTTCCTCAGCTCGAGGATCTCCCCATTCTTCTGCCCGATCTGCAAAAGAAAGGATAAGTCAGCAAATATTAAATTATGGGAACCACGAACGGATTTATGAATAACGAGTTACCTGCTCAGCAAGGCCAGCCCTTTCTCTGAGCACTCCCTCCAAACTCGCCCGAAGTTTGCCTAGCTCCTTCTTCTTTCAGGCAGAGGAAGCCTCCGACTCCTGCAATCCCGAGGCAAGTTTCTTGAGCTCCTTTCCATGGTACTAAAGCTCCTCTAATAGCCTAGAGAGGATGTAAACATACATCTCCTTAGACTACGGCGAAATAGAAGAGTCAGAAAAATTAGGAAAAAATCTTGAGACTAAAAAAGTATACATGAACAGCCATCACCTGTCGCTGGAACTTCTCCGTTTCCTTAATGGCACTGGGAGCATTGAGATCGATGCCCTTATTGGCATCATCAACGTCATCAAGGAATTTGCCAAACGCACCTCCTCTCTTAAGATGACCCCCAACATTGGCAACATTCAGGTCCTAAGCGTCCCTTAACTCCCTAGAGGAGAATTGAGGGCCCAATTTGAGGCCACCCAGGACTTCGATGTCACCAAGGGCCAAATCCTACCCACGAAAAGCTTTAGGCCCAGACCCTTAGAAACCTTCAGCAACAGTCTCCTTGGCTGGGGCTGTTCTACGACCAGACGGAGGCTCAGGGGCTGTGCCCGTATCCTCTTTGAGGCCCTCCGAGGCATAGGCTCGAGCCGATTCAGCCGACCCCAACTCAACGCCCTTCGTTACAGACATTTAGGGGGCTTTCGTGCCTGACTTTCTCCTTTGTACCAAAGGGGCGTCATTTTCATCATCGTCCTCGTCATCAGAACCCACTCCAGAAGTTGTAGATGAGACCTCGGCTTCGGCTCAAGATCTGTTGGGCTTAGCTTTCTTCGCCACCAAAGACTCGATGGCCGAACTTTTCTTCCTCTTCTTGCCTTTGTCAGGCTTCTGAGCCTCCTCCTCACCATTAAAAGGCGGTTTCATCTGCACTACATCGCCAAGGCCTACACAAACATAGTGATCGAATCTGTCAGCATAGAGGATATGGGAAAGAAATGCAAAAACATAGTAAAAGTCGCAAGAAGGATTTTTACCATGGTTCTTGGCCACCCACCGCATTTTGGCCAGGTCAGGCCAAGACCGGACGAGATACGGGAATGAGGCATCCAACCGGTTGATCCATCCTGGCAGATCCTGAACCGCCTTAGGGTACCAAGCAGTAGCTGCAAAAACCAAGGTGAGATCATTTTTCAGAAGATAGGTAAGAAGACCACAAAGCATGTTCAAAGGAAAAATACTTATACTGTGTATTCCACTTCTCCGAGAATGGCATCCTCCCGGCCGGGATGATGTCCGAGGTCCTTACTCGGACGAACCTGCTCATCCACCCTCGATCCTTGTCCTCATTAGTGCTCGAGAAAATGATTTTTTGGACCGGTGATGAAGCTTAATCAAACCTCGATAAAAATCAAGGGCTATACAATCTAATCAAATGGTCGAGGGTAAAGGTCTCGCCCTTGATCCTATTGGAGAAGTGGCAGAGCATATAGACTATCCTCTAGAAAAATGGATATATTTGACCAAGTGTCACTTGGTACTTGTCGCAGAAATCGAGAATAACCAGGCCTATCTCTGGGGAAGAAGGGTTAGAAGAATCGACCAAACCCAGAGTGAATGGGTAAGTACATACATAAAGGAAACCAGCTTTGTGATCTGTTACGCTCTCGTTAGAGTGGGGGATCTCAACCAGCACTGTCTTCCCACATCGGTAGTCTTTCTTCACTTTCTTTATATCGGTTACTATGCTAATATACCGGGATACGTGTTTGCAGCGGGTCGTTGTAGACGAAGGTTTGTCGACAGTGAAATCCTTTGTCGTGTCGAACCAAATAGGAGTGCACTACTCAATTGTGGGTATCACTTTGGGTTTTCCTTTGGATGTTTGGGATGAAGATGCAGCCTCGTCTTTTTGAGGAATTGTCTTGGAAGTTCTAGCCATGGTGATAGTAAAAGCTTTTCTGAGAAAGTAGGCAAAGGATCAAGAACGGAAGAAGAAAAGAATGTGAAGGGGGATGGATTTAGCCTTGAAAATTTGAAAATATTGTGAAAGTATGAATTATCAAACGACTGATGCATTTAGAGGAATCATTGGGCAGTGTAAAGGACAAACCAATAGCGGGTCATGGGATTCTCAATAGTCGTGTTTGACGATCACCCTTGCGAGGCTTTTTGAAGTATGGCATGTAATGCTCTGAGGGGTTGACATCATAGCGATGATGTTATGAAGTAGGAGCTCAAAATCGTTTCCAATCACTTTGTTCTAGGAAATGCGAGGACTATCTGTATACGGTGGAAATCGACGGCTCGATTTCATGGACATTAAGGCAATCTCGAAGGCTTCTAGTGATCGACTCCGAGAATTCTCAATGGTCGACTTTGAGACAGTTCGACTTCAAGACAGTATATTGATGATTGGCCCCGAGACATTATGAATTACCGGTCTCAGCGGATCAAGTTCCCAAGGCACGTGCATATGGCAAGTCAAGTCTAGTGGACTAGCCCAAAAGGTAAATCAAGGCATTAAATGGTTGTACTAGCCCCATATCTTTGTAATTAATACGTTTGTACTATATTGGGATTCCCCCTCATATATAAAAGGGATCCTTATCATTTTGTAAACATTTGTTGCTCCATATCAAATATACAAGAACATTCTCTCTACTCTCTAACATTATTCTCTTGATCTCATTACTTCATTTATTGCTCGTATTTTCTACTTAAAGTTCATCATTTATTTCTTATTATTGACCATAAAGAGTCGTCATTGATTTATTTGTAACTGTTAGTCTCCATCGACCACCTTTGATAGCTCCCAGTGGAGCTTCAGACTCGACCCCGAGGCCCTCGAATAGGCAAGCTCGAGGCCCCGATTGATAGTGATTCGATTTGATTAACATCTCGTTTTTAGCTCTTATCTCGTTTTTAAGTCTTTCACGTAGCATCAACTGCCTAAAAACTAGCATAAAAATAGATCACATATTTGTAGAACCACTAAATCAAATTTAATTGTCATTATCATTTTCACGGTAAATAATTAGGTTTTGCGAATTGGGACCCATGATTAGTGGATAGGAGGTGTGGTACCTCGGGGAAATTCTAGAAGAAACCTTGTGTGAAAGCGGTTGTTCTTATTGAGTTGTTACTTGTTTTCCTTACTTTGTTTCACCGAACCTTGACAGTATTCAGTTTACTCTACGGCGTTACTACCTGGTTGTTCCTTGTTGATACTTAATGCTTCTAGTATTCTATTGCAAGTATTGTTGTCGTTCTACCATGCTTAACTTTATATTGATATTGTTCCTTGTTAGTTTCAAATTTATACTTGTATAGGTTATTATATCTAGTAGGTATCTTGATTGTTCCTCGTCACTACTCCACCAATGTTAGTCTTGATACTTACTGGGTACCGTTGTGGTGTACTCATGCTACGCTTTCTATACATTTTTGTGCAGATCCAAGTACTTAGGAGTTCGTTGATCATTAGATAGCTAATCAGGTATTGTTGTAGAGACTTTTAGGTATACCTATCGTAGCGTTTGCAGGTTTTGGAGTCACCTTCTGAAGTATATTTTGTACAGTTATTTTCTATTCTGGAACAGTTGTACTTAAAAATTTCCTAGTGAACTCAATAGAGCTAGTGACTTGTACTACCGATTTGGGATATTATATTTTACCCGAGGTTGTTGACTTATTATAGAAGATTATGGTTCATGTTCAATAGTTGTTTTGGTTAAATTCTATCATTTAATTCAGTAAGAGTTAGGCTTACCTAGTCTTAGAGACTAGGTGTCATAACGATAGAAATTAGGGTCGTGACAAGTTGGTATCAGATCTCAAGGTTCATAGGTGCTACGAGTCATAAGCGAGTTTAGTAGAGTCTTGCGGATCGGTATAGAGACATATGTACCTATCTTCGAGAGGCTGCAAAACTATTAGGAAAACTTCACTTATTTCATTCCTATCGTGCGAGTTTATTGATTTCAAAGTTTGAGCCTTTGTCATTTTATTTTCTCACATATGGTGAGAACACGAGCTGTGGTTACTCTTGACATTGTCCCTAGAGCCAGTGTTGCTAGGGGTTAGGGTAGAGGTAGAGGAAGAGGCCGAGGAGGAGTACGTGTTACCGCTAAAGCACCTGTCAGAGCAGCAGCTGAGGAGCCACCAGTAGCTCTGATTGGGGGACAGCAACCGGAGGCACCTGTTGCTACCCCGGGATTTTAGGAGACTTTAGCACAGTTCTTGAGCATGTTTGGTACATTGGCTCAGGCGAGATTGATTTTGGTTGCATGATAACTATGAATTCTAGCCTATCTTATGCTCTCTTTTGCTTAGGCTTTGGATTAAAAATGTGTAAAATTATTCCCGAAAACTGACTTAGGAAAGAAAGTCATAACCAGCTCATAAATGAGATAAAATTGCACAAGTTCAAAGCTGACATAAAAGCGCTGACTGTGAAGGAAAAGAGCGGTCGCAGAAGGTCCCCTGCTGAAGTGGTCACAATTACGCTATCAGCGGAATAAAGATTCAGAGAAGGCATTTTCGGGATACAACATATACCACTGACCATGGTGAAATAGTGTGGCAGCAGAATACTTGACGCAGCCGCAGTGCAAATTCCGCTGAGGGCGAAATAGAAATTCAGATGCCTGGAAATTTAAGCTCTAATGAAGAGTGCGGTCCGTGAACATTTTACGTGGCCGCAGTTGAGGACAATGCTTAGGCGGACTCTTTTATGTTCCCAGCGAAATCAAGCCCAATCTCAGTCCAAAATGGAAGAAACGTGGTTCGCGCCTGCTTTTGCGCGGCTGCGAAAGTCCAAGCGCTGATACGCTAAGTATTGCACTGATAGCGGAACCTCCATAGGGGTATTTTTGTCCAGTAATTCCAGCTGTGTATAAATAGATCTTTTTCACATTTTTAGGTTATCTTTTGTATTAAGGAGCTCGTGAACAGTCATATTTTACCACTTTGAGTAATTTTAGAGTAGCTTTAGCTTATCTTCTTAGATTTTATTCTTGTAATCACCTTGTATGGCTTATATTTCATCTCCATCTTTGATTTCTACCTTGATTATGAGTATCTAAACCCATTATCTAGGGTTGTGTCCCAACCCTAGTGTGGGTATTTAATGGATCTTTTATTTTAGGGCTTAATTATTTATAGGTTAGTGACATTTAGCTTGATTCATGCTTTAATTGTAGAATTGGTGGTTGAAAATTCATGTCTTTTTATGACTTATACTCTTCTTGAGAAAGAGGGACTAAGTCAAGGAAAATCAGGCTAACAAGGAATTGGGGTGCATTCAATAGATTGATAGCCCCAATTAAAGGGTTAAACCTAGAGATTGTAACACCCGACTTGAGCTAATTTTACTTGCATTGTTTGAACACCTAATTGGGCTTGAGAAAGCCAATTAGGGCAAAGTCACTCAAACTACCGAGAGGTATAGAGTGAGTAATTTTGTGTAAATGTTATATCATGACCCCAAGTATAACAAGCTTGTCCTAAATTTTAGATTACATTAGATACTTACCTAGGTGTAAGTAACTTCCCTAGTGATTTTTATCACTTGAGAAAACTTTACAAAAATATTGTACTTAGTTTATTTTCAGCAATCAATAGCATTAAAAGTAGAATAGTAACAAATCCAAACATGGTTAGAAGTGCAATTAAAAGCAACACACATAGCTAGATTAGATAGAAACCCAACTCCCAACAAATATTAACTCCATGTGGAAATCGATCCCGACCCTTCGGGTAAAAGCCGTATCGACCACTCCTCGCTATTATATAGTGGTATGCGGTTGGAGCCAATCACTTTTTGGCGTCGTTGCCGGGGAGTTAAACGGTTTTGGATATCTATCTGACTAGTTGTGTGTCTTATTTTTATTTCCTTCTGTTTTACTAACTTGTGTGAGTTAATCGATTCAGGTACAAAATGGAAAATAATGATCCTATCGAAAATGTCCTCCCGGGGGAGGAGGTAGATGATAATGCTAAAGAGGAGGTGCCTCAAGTACCTCAAGCTCAAAAGGAACAGAGTAAAGGACAATGGAAAGAGATGATTCCTAAAAAGAAAACTACAAAGTAGAAACTTATCATAAGTGGATACCAACTCTAATAACCATGACATGCATCTTTGGATTAAGTAGCCTAATCTGTCAAGCAAGTCTAATGTTCAACTCTTGTTGTACCTCTGAGTAGTGAAACTGGGCTTCCATGCTCCGACTATCCTATCTGATTCACAGTCTTTATTCGACTTGTAGTGCCCGAAGGGGTTTCACCATCAAGCCTCTCTCATTTTGTTCTTTCTCTCAACTTACTGTCATCTTATGGTGCCTGTAAAGGTTTTCACCGATAAGACCCTCTCATTTTTTTTTCTTTTTTCCTCTTATTCTGCAGATGACAAGGCATTAACTATGATAGAAATATCATATGCTTCTGGCATGTCTGACTCGACACTCTCAAAGATTGTCTAGGAGGTCTTTTGAACTGTAATGTGGCTTTTGGACAGGGTTAGAAAGAAAAGATATCATAAAGGCTCGAAATAATTAAGACAACGGGGGTAATTTATTTACAACTTTTGGAATCCATTCTAAAAACTTTACCCCAATTTCTAAAATAATGGAATTTGATTCTTTTTTTATTTTTCTTTTTGAAATAAAATTTCTAAGAAAGACTGCCTCACTCTCGACTTCGTGGGATTATGAAATATTTTATTTCGTGCGACCGAACTGTAAGGCTGCCTACGTATCTTGTGGTGACAAGAATCAGGTCGAACGTAGTTCACAACTAATTCTTATTTTGTTTTTTGTTGCTCTTTTTCTATTTCTTTTTTTTCTCTTTTCTTTTTTTTTTTTCTTCTATTTTCTCTTTTGTGTTTTTTTCTTTTGACTTTTCTTTTAGAATGAACTTTCTAAAACAAACATATGGGGACATGATTTTTTTTTTTTTTATTTTATGATTCTAACTTGATTCCAAAAGAGGGGTGGTCAAGAAAATTAACATAGGCTGAAAAGGGGTACCAAATGGTATAAAGTTTTGGGTAGCTAAAAGAGGGTCTCCCAATCTCTGAAATTGCCAAGTATAACACATGCAACTTGAAAATGATAAAGGAAAATCATGCACAACATTTCTTTTGTGCCTTCGACATTGATATCACTGATATGCCTTCCATTTTTTTTAGTGCCTTGTCAAGTACAAAACTCTCGTTGGGTAATTTTTTCTTCACAATAGATGCCTTCCGTCTGTTTGGAGCAAACTCCCTTGGCTTTATCTCGTAACTTGAGATACACTTGAACTCAAAGTTGCTCTCTTCACATTGTTTGGACGCACTCTTTTGTAACAAATTTCTGTCATCCTCTCAACTTCCCAAACCATCTTCCCCAGTTTCACACAATTCGGGCTTTAAATGATCTCAAAATATCCAATCTTTACTTATTTCCCTCAAATGTCTCTATCATCTTCAGAATTGTTTCATTGCTTCATGATTAAACTAACTTTTAAGATCAGGCCTAGAATTATGCGTGCATGTCATGTCACTAGTGCTAACAAGAAAAGGAAAAAAAGAACTAACAACAAAATGACTAGAAATAACATAAAACAGAAAATTGCATTAGACAGACGGTGAAAGGTTTTGAACAACGACACAAGCAAACTAAACTGGGGTTACTAAACGAGTTAATACGACTAAACGAACTAGACAAAATCAAAGGATAGAAGGGTTTAAGTCACAAGACAATATCCGGATTACAACCCTGAAATAAACCGGACAACAGAAATGACAACAAAATAGACCACCAAGACTCCTCCCCGGCTAGCCAAGAAATGAGCGTCTTTCCAATTACCAAGCTCGGCATCTTAGCCACTGAGTTCCATATCAATATTATCAGGACTATTACCAACTTCAATATCATTAACTTCAGCCAGCAAGTTCCCAAGGGGATTCGCATACCCTATATCACTGTCCTTGATCACAATTATCCCCTCTTGAATCATTCTTTCTATTTCCCTTTTCAAAGCACGACAATCTTCGATGCTATTCCCTTGGACATTAGAGTTGTACATGCACCATATAGTAGGATAAAAACCTTTTGCATATGGGTCAGTAGTATAGCCGAGGAGTGGCTTAATCAAGCCAGAATGTTTTAACTTCTCAAACAGGCTTGTGTAGGATTCTCCAATTGGCGTGAAACTATTTTTTGTCCTTTGTTCCCCTCTATGCCCAATTTTCTAGGGTTGTTGGATGCTCGAAAATTTTGTGAAGGCAAAATTCCATTATGTGGTGTTGGCGCTCGCCATAAGGAGTGACTCAGTGGTTGGACAGATGACCGAATATTGTTCAGAGGATAATATTTGGGTGGATTATGTGGAGCTCGGGGATATTCATAGGATCGGTATTGAAGCTGAAAGCATTTAGCAGGAATGCACACTTGATCCTGTCGTTGGCAGGACTCATCAACATCTTTTCTATCAATCGGAAGACTGAATCGAGCAACTTGTTCATTCCACCTGAGTCAAAACTCCCTCAAACTTCCCTCGGGTTTCTTTCTCGTCTGAGATAGGGAGGAGCGGTATGGGATAATGTCTACATTGTACTGATAGTGCCGAACAAAATCTTTAGCCATGTCACCCCATGCATGCCATTTACTGATATCTTGATGAGTATACCACTCCAAGGTTTCCCCACTCAAACTCTCACTGAAATATGCCATCAACAATTCATCTTTCCTACAAACACTTCTCATTTCACTGCAATAACCCCTCAGATGGGCTGCTGGATCTCCATGCCCATCATACAAATCAAACTTTGGCATCTTAAACCCAGCAGGTAGTTGGATGTCATGAAACAAGCCCAAGTCTTTATAAGGCACGCTCACATGGATCTCTATCCCTTGCATGTTTCTTAAAGACTGCTCTAAGATCTTCACCTTCCTGGATATCTCATCTTGCTCCACTGTCTTAGCTTGTTTTCAGTTTCACCGAGAGGCTCAAAATTAGGAGCGTAAGAAGTTGGTTCTGGAGCATAATGTTGGGCATCAGTGACTTTAAACACAACCTCGCTACAGGATCGAGGAAAAATAATTGGTGGAGGAGGTACCAAAAGATGAGTGGTCAAAGAAGTGGGATATGAAGTAGTTTTGGCGGGTTGAGTGTGAAAAGGTTGTGGGGAGATATCAGTAGCACAAGGAATCTGGACTTGTAATAGTGGCGGAATGGTGATAAGGCTTTCAGTGTAGTTAGTGGGAAACAATGGTGAAGGACGCCCACTAATCCAGGCTTGGTATATTTCGGTCATCTGTCCTTTCAACCTTAAGACCTCTTCTTTCAACTCAGATTCTGACTCAACAATCTCCTTAGACGGATCAATAACACCTGTGTTCAAGTTTTTGCTAGCCGTGGCTACCTTGCGCTTTAACCTTGTATTGTATGGATGAGTTACTTAAGAACCACAAACCAACCACCTTTCTGCTCAATGAAGATAACAAAAGGAACAAAATGGGGTCATCCTGTTAGCATTATGGCATTTAACAGCTAAAAATATCACATTGTGTGCAATGCACCTAGCAACAATTAACGGTTCTAGAATGACTTCGAGGGTCACAAAGTCACTTGGCATCATCCCAATTTTGTTCATTTCAATTTTCTCTTTTCTTTCTTTTCTAGCTCTTCTTGGCTTGCTCATCTTCATTTTTCTTCTAATTATCACTCTTTTCTTTCCTCTCATTTCTCACATCCCATAATTTCACCGTTTTTTTCTTTCCTTTTTTCCCTTTTTCTTTTAATAAAATAAAATAAAAAAATGATTCGATCGAACCCTATGTAGGTTGCATACGTATCATGACGCTGCATGAATCAGATCTTTGCGTAGTTCGGAAAAGTAATGGATAAATTAAATGAAAAATAAAAAATAAAATCTTTTTGGATTTTTCATTTATATCTCTTTTTTCAGTTTTCAAACATAAAACAGGAAATACAATAACGAGAGACTAGATAAACTCAACTATACTACGAAAAACTCTGACAACAACTAAAAGAATTGGTACTACTGAATATGATTATAAAGTACAAGACAACAACAAAAAAATCCTTAAGCAACTCCTGGATGCAACGATCCTAACTAAGAGGGTCCTTGGGCATCTGTCATGCCCAAGCTCTGATAAGTAGATCCACACCTGTATGAGAGAAATAAGACCAAATAGAGTTAAAGACTTAGAACACTATGTGAGACAATAAGACTTCTTATTAGACACATGCAAGATATGATTGAGGCTATTTTACAAAATGGCTTATGTGGCCAAAAGGTGGCTAGAAGTGCAAACACAACAAAAAGTGACCTCTAAGACATTGAAAAATTACTTTGCAGAAATGACCCATTTTGTAGAAATGGCCTATCTGGACGACTTTAAGACATGGGTCACTGAACCATTTTTGCGAAAATGACCCCATTTTGCAAGAACGGCCAATATGGTCAAAAGCGGATAGACATGCAAATTCGATAAGGATGGGCCTTAAAGTAAAGAGACACCTGTGGATTCAAGAATCTTTAGAAAATTAAACAAACCACTTTGCAAAAATAGCCATATTTTGCAAAATGACCGATGCGGCCAAAAGTGGCTAAAGATGCAAGATTTGGCTACGGCCCTCGAAGCCATGAACCTAAGATTTACTAAAAAGACCGGACCCTATGTGGGTTGCCTACGTATCACGCCCCGAAAGACGAGAATCAGGTATGCGTAGTTCAGGCAGATTAGATACGGTCGAGAATTAAAAAAAATACTAATTTGAAGAAAACATATTTTTTGTCTTTTTTTAAAAAAAATAATGGGGAAGCGCAAAATTTTTTTGGATTTTTCAATTTTTTTTTTTGTCTTTTTCTTAAAGAAAATGTGAAAGAAAAACATAACTGGACCCTACTTGCTTTATTTTCACACTTCACCCTCTTTTCTTTCTCATTTACCCTCAACCATCATTGGTCTGCCAAATGACCCTTTTACCCTTGAAGAAATGCAACATGTAGCACATAGGATGCATCAAGATGGTCTTTTATTTTTGGGTATACCTGTCCTAGACGAACCCAACACCTGTGTTGAGTCCCTAAAGTCAAATGCACATGATGCAAATAACGTTCCTACTAGGGATCCGGTATGAGGCTATGTTGTTCTAGGTTTAAACCTGGGGTTGTGTTCTAGACCTGGCTTACCCGAGCGGACAGCTCGAGCCAAGATGGGGGCAACGTACCGGGAGCACGAAAGTCTACCCGGCCTTGTTGTTGGCCCAGCCTCGCTCTATTTGGTGTAACTTCTAATAGAAAAGTGGGCCACGCGGACGTGTGCACCATTTTTTAGAAGACTCAGATGGGAAACGTAAGAAGACAATTTAATAATATCAAAGCGATAAATAAACGGCAATTAGCACATTAGGCCCACAAAATACAGTAATATCAACAATAAATAAAGCCAAGTAAAAATCACATTAACAAGCTCGAATTCTTGAACCATGAACCAGAGATTCTGGATTCTTTCCCCAGCAGAGTCGCCAGAGCTATCACACCTCCTTTTTCTATCCCGGAAAGGGATAGGGAGTTTTTTCAATTAAAGTGACAATAATCGAAACGGGATTATTTATTCAAATTCAAAGTCACCACTTGGGACAATTTATGGTGTCCCAAGTCATCAGATTAAAATCCCGAATCGAGAAGTTTGACTCTTATTTATGGTCTGTGAACACAGAAATCCGGGTAAGGAATTCTGTTAACCCGAGAGAAGGTGTTAGGCATTCCCCGGTTCCGTGGTTTTAGAACAGTCGCTTTAATCATACTTGGCTTAATTAAATTGTATGATTACTTATTTTTAAACCTATGTGCATTTTACTTTTTTTAAATAAGAAACTATCCTAAAACGAGTCACGCGTACGTATACTCATTTTGTTCGGTGCGTCAAGAATCATGTCACGTGTACGTGTACACAATTAATTACGCTTTATTAATTACTAAAAAAATTTGGTTGTAGTTGCACGAACGCATACTTTGAATTTATTTGAAAGGAATGTAATCATGATAACAACAACAAAAATCGTGCCTAAAAGCATCTCTACGAATATTCATTATAGAAATCGTAATCGCGTCACGCAAACGTATACATAATCATGATAATAAATTAAGTTACGCCTAAAAAAGTCATTTTGACCTACCAGAAACAAGAATAATCAAACTACCATTATCAAACAAACGAATTAAAAGCAATCAATTAGAACAGCAGAAACACAATGAACGAAACGTAAATTCTGAGTAACAAGGCCCACAGGCAAAATTCCATGCAATTCAAGAATGTAGAAGTCAGGTCTCCTTTACTTGCTTTCAATAGTTATAATCCTGGTTTTCAACCTTAATCTCAAGTTCTAAACTATACTCATTGCTGAAGCTCATACTACTGTATACAAATCAAATTAATCGAGCCGGAAAACATAAACTAATAAACCACTTTAAACAGATTTTAGATTAATAAGAGGTAAATAAAATAATTAATTGCATTCATATCTCAAACACATAAGAAGAACACTGAAAATTAACTAAGAACGAGGTTAAGAGTGGACCTCAAATAGAACCTTGACAATTAACGAAATATCCGACTTTTGAAATTTGAAACGCGGACCGGACGAACCTCGAACGAAAATACACCCCAAGAAACAGAAGACCACTGATCGAAATCGCTGACCAGAGGCGACGACCTAAAAATTTAAACGGAAACATAGGCGATAACGTAGAAATTTAAATGGGAACAGAAGATCTAAGGATTCTACCCTTTTATCACTATTTTTTTTGTTTTTGACTGAAGATAGTCGTCGGCGATGGCGGCAGCGAGAGATGAAGAGATGAAGGGGTTATGATAGTGGTTGGCTACTCTTCTTCTCTTATGCTTGAGGTGACTGATGAGAGGTGAAAGAGGAATGAGTGCCGCTGGTGGTACAAGGCGGCGACAGAAACGGCTTTCCGGTGGGTTTGATGTGCAGCGGTGGCGGGGGTGGGTCTCCTTTTGGTTTAGCGTTAGATCTGATCTTTTTTGGGTTTTTCTTATTCTCAACCTAAAGGAGAAGAGTGCTCAAATGTTAGGGAAAACGGTTGTCTTATTGTGTGGATTTGTTAAGAAGAAGCCATGGAAAATGGCTGCTTGCCTCTCTGAAGAAGATGAGCCGATCGGGGGGGGGGTCCTTGTTTTTTGTCTGATGCGGCTGATTTTTTAGATAGGGATTCTGGGTTCGTTTATTGTTTGTCGATGATGGGTGTTTTAAGTAGTATATGTTTTTGGTCTTAGGGTTAGGTTAGTGGGTTTGGGTATTGGGCTTAGGCTGTTTGGGCTAAGGGTAATTGGGTCGGACCATGTCTTTTGGGTTTGAACTTAGGCTAAGAAGACCAAATAATACAATGTATTAATAAAGTGTAAAAATCACTCTTAATTAAAATAAACTAATATAAAACTAAATACTAAAAGTGAAAAGATTTTTGTATTTTTTAAATTTTATGAAATGCAGATAAACTAGAAGTAACTACATAAAATATAAATAGCTAAATAAAAAAAAATTGTAATTTTTATTTTTGTGATAAAATAAAGTAAAAGAGTCAAAACTATTTAGAATAGCAATATTAGGCCTAAACTAAATATTTAAATGCTAACATATGTAAAATCTTGGGGAGGATCAAAAATTACATGTCTACAAACGGGATTTCAAGTATTCAGGAAGGACCTCCCGCTCTTACTTACCACAGTTCGAGTAAGGCCCTCCTCGAACATCCTATCATCGTCAGGATCGAGGTCGGATTCAGATTTGTACATGATGCCTTTTCCCCTCTCTTCGGCCGAAGAAGAAGTGCGACTCGGTCGGGATGTCGAAGGGTCGCCCAAGACAGTAATGGAGTCTCTCCACTACCCCAGCCTGTTGACTGCTCATAGCAGGCGTCGTCTCCGCATCAGGACTGGCATCATCTCTGATTTCTATCACCGCCGGGGTAAGGGCGCCCCTCGAAGAAGTGTCGGCCGGAGAAACCTCTTTCAACACCACCCTCCATCTCTTTGATGGGGCCTCCTCGCTACTTACACGGGAAGATTCGCCTACAGAACAGGGTGCAAGGATTGGAACCTCCGGCTGAGTAATCTCCGAACGCGCCGCTTCGGCCACAGGTGCAGGCTGAATAGTAGTTCTTGGTATAGGACAGGCAGCATCCCTCGGCACATGATGAGTAGAAGGCGCGGTTGATGGAACTCAAGCGGAGGAGCCCTCTATCACGACCCAAAAATCCCTCTGAATGAGTCACAATGGCACCTAGTCTCTATACCAGGTAAGCCTAATATTAACTGAAATAAAATTGATATTTACTAACTTTAAATTATATTACTTTGAACAAATTACAATTCCCAAAATCGGTGGTACAATTCACAAGCCTTTCTAAGAGTAGTTAAATATATCACTGTTCCGAAACAAAGGGAACAAATGGAAATAAGTACAATTGAAGGTGACTCTGAGGCCTGTGAACGCTGTAGCAGGTTTACCTTAAGTTTCCACCGCAACGACCCGCACAGCTACTATCGATTAAATATCTGGATCTGTACACAAAAATATACAGAATTGTAGTATGAGCACACCACAGCGGTGCCCAGTAAGTATCAATACTAAAATCGGTAGGGTAGTGATGAGGAACAGACCATACACCTACTGGTCAAATAAATTGAACAGGGTATGATAATAAATATCAACCTAACGATGACAAAGTAATATCAACAGCAGGGAAAGAACAAACTACAATCAGTAGAAACAATAAAGGAAAACACGGATGGAAAAGAAAGATAACCAAATAAATTAACACCAACATAACCAGAACACAAACAAGTAAAAATGTACTCAAACAAGGAAGGCGATGTCAGCTCAATAAACCATATCATTTCTGGTGCACAATTCCAGCCATCTCAAACTCGATGTCTCATATCATAACCTCATTTACCAAACATTTAGCACACCCGACATCTTGTACCCACATATTTCTATCTCACTTTGCACAACAACGTTCTCATGTTACTCAGTACATAGGGTCCATAACCAATGCAATTAAGATGTTCAAGGAGTCTCATTTACATAACATAAAGTAGAGTACAACTTCTAAACCAATTAGGAACTCAACAAGAAAAGATGAAGTTATTTTTAGAAATCATTTGAATAAAGAAAATACCATTTTCAATTAAAATACAACATCGAATGAATTATTACCTTTAACATGGGATTTAATAAATTAACTTAGTAGAAATTCTTTTTTAAGTAAAATACAACCTCCGACGGTTTAAGGAATTTAATTGAGTAACTAATTGACTTAAAAATGAAACAATTATTGAAATTTGAAGTATTGAAATATACATATAAATACGGCAAAGTATTGAAAACACTATGGGGTTCCATCACAAAGGATCTCAGCAGTAAAGGAATCCGAACAGTTAAAACATTTGAATTGGTAACACCAAATAAGCATAGCAAACAGAAAGTGCACGGCATCACCCTTCGTGTTTTTACTCTCGTTTTCACCATAAGAATTAATATACTTGGCACGGCATCACCCTTAGTGATTTTACCTCACATAATCATGGCATGGCATTATCCTTCGTGCATTATCACTCATATCATGGCACGGCATCACCCTTCGTGATTTTACCTCACATAATCATGGAATGACATTATCCTTCGTGCATTATCACCCATATCATGGCACGACATCACCCTTCGTGCTTTTACATGTACAATATCGGCATGGAATCACACTTCGTGCTTTTACACTCACTCATAAATATCACGTACGGTATCACCCTTTGTGCTTTTACACTCTTCTTTATCCAAGCAATAATCACAAAGCAATTTGGGTAAGGGAATCAATAAAATCACAATAGAATCCCGGCAAGGGAACAATAGAATAATAACAATATCCTGACAAGGGAAATAATATCATAAGCAATAACATCCCAGCAAGGGAAACAATATCATAAACAATACATCCTGGCAAGGGAATAAACAATAACCAATCTCGTCCTAACAATTTACTTCACAAAATAAATCTCAACTTGAGTCAATACTCAACAACGGTCAAATACCTAGGAATTACCATAAGCTTGGTCCAACATGAATACTCATCAAGTCAAGCATGAATAGTACAAAATAAGGATCACGAAAAGAAAACCAAGAAGCACACTAACATTAACAAAGCAACAAGACATAATAAGCACGTAATAATTATACTGGTAACCACAACAAATGGACATGTAACATATTTGCACGAAGTCATAGGGGAACTCACAATCAAGAAGTATCAAAACAATAAGGAAGGCATCACTTCAATTAAGGCAGTTAGGGGCCAAGTAACACGTAAGAATTAGAGAAAAACTAGCAACATCATATGGAGCATATAGAGATAATTTAAGCAATTAGAAAACTCAAGCATGGCTGAATACTTTGCACATAATGAACATAAGGACCTAAGAACCCTAGAGGCAAATTTACCACAAATAAGTTTGAGCACACACTCGTCACTTCGCATGCACGGACTACAATAAGCATAGAAGACTCAAATCCTAAGGGGAAGTCCCCCACACAAGGTTAGGTAAGATAATTACCTCAATCCGGCCAATTCAATACTCAATTTAGCTTTTCCTTTACCAATTCATCAACGCTCGGCTCAATCTAGCCAAAAACGACTTGAATACATCTAACAATTCCAATTAACAAAACTATGATTCTTATACAATTTGCAAAAAGTCAACAAAAGTCAACTCCCCGGGCCCGCACCTCCGAACCTGACAAAATTTACAAAAATCGAATACCCATTCTGATACGAGTTCACCCATACAAAAATTATCCAATTCTGATACCATTTGGTCCTTCAAATCATCATTTTACATTTTTAAAGAACTTTACAATTTTTTTCCAAATTCCATCTCAAATCACGAATCAAATGATGAATTCAACGATAGATTCATGTATTTTAGCCAAACCCGAGTTAGAATTACTTACCTCGATGAATTTCTTGAAAACCCTTCAAAACAATCGCCAAGATCCGAACTCTCTAGGTCAAAATATGAAATAAAACTCTAAATCTCGTATTTATAGTGTACCTCCCAAATTCAATCACCGCTGACCGCGGTAAATCCACCGCTACAACGGAAAATATTGACTGCGGTGATATGCTTTAGTAGTTTGGACATAACTTTCTTTACAGATTTTCAAATTGTGATTTCTTTACCTTTCTGGAAATTAGACACGAAGAGCTACAACTTTTGTTTTTAAATCATCTCAAAATTTCTTGTATATCAAAATATATAGGCTTCTGAAGTCAAACCAGTGAACTTGCGGATTCTTCCTCACTGCGGACCGCGAACCATTTTTCGCTACAGCAAAAATTCCACTGTTACAGCGAAATATCACCGCTGACAGCTGTCCTTTTTGCTGCTGGGGTGATGATTTACCGTTGTCCGTGCCCCCCCCCCCCCATGATCCGTAACAACTTCCGAGTGCCGAAATGTCCGAACTCGCTCAAAACTCACCCCGAAACTCATCCGAGGCCCCCGGAACCTCAACCAAATGTACCAACACATCCCATAACATCATATGAACTTAGCCCCACTCTCAAATCACTTCAAACATCACTAAGACCACGAATCAGATGCCCAAACGCATGAAAATCACTATGAACTTCAAGAACCTCTAGAATTGCAACCAAGCGTCCGAACCATATCAAATCAACTCCAAATAACACCAAATTTTGCAGGCAAGTCCCAAATGACATAACGGAGTTGTTTCAACTTTCGGAATCGCATTCCGTCCTCGATAACATAAAAGACAACTATGGGTCAAACATCTCCATTTTCCAAACTTCAATTTTTCCAACTTTCACCAAAATGCCTCAAATTACACTACGGGCCTCCAAACCCAAATTTGAACACATGCCCAAGTCCAAAATTACTATATGAAGCTACTAACATCATCCAAAACTCATTCCGGAGCCGTATACTCAAAAGTCAAATTTCAGTCAAATTATCTCCGCTTAAGCTTCCAGGACTATATTCCTTCTTTCCAATTCGACTCTGTTTCATCTGAAAACTGAATCCAACCCTGCACACAAGTCGATATACATAATGTGAAGTTGCTCTTGAACTCAAACTGCCAAACCGGATGCAATTTTTCAAAATGACCAGTCGGGTCATTACACCCTTGTCTTTCTCACCCTCCTTGTCAGCAAAGAAAGACGTTCATACAACGACCAGATCAAACCATAAGGAAAAGAAAAAAAGAACTGCAACGGGCTCTCACCTGTAAGAGGCTTACACCCATATCTCTCGTAAAAGGACGTGCACTCGCGAACCCTTACTGTATGGGGAATAATGCGTTTACCCACTAGCGGATGTCGTCAACTGGCGGGGGACGCAACCTTTCGGCTGCAAAAGAGAAAACAAGTCACTAGCAATGTCACCTAAAGAAGAACGATCGGCGACCGCCTCGTGAAGGATCACAAAATACAAAGGAAAACTTACGTGCGAAGTTCCACGTCTCAGGGAACCCTGTCGAGTCCACCACAAGGTGCTCTGTCCGCACATAAAAATAGCTTTTCCAAACTCTTGGTTCCTCGATGGCGCATGTGGATGATCTTGCCACGAATAAATTGAGGGGCAAAAACACGAAGCATGTGCCCCAAAGTAATCCATCGACCGGCGAGCTCCGCGTACTTGAGGAGCGTGAGGAAGAGTTTGTACACGTACAGTGAGAGCTAAGTCGGGCAAACTTCGTAGAAGTGGTAGAAGTCTATCACTAGAGAGGGGAGAGGAAGAGTATAACCGACAATAAAAGGATATACATAAAATGTGCAGTACCCTGGGCGGTGCAAGTGTACAATGTTTGTCCCCGTCGCCGGCACCATTTCGATATGGTTTGGAATTCCCACTTGGTCTTGATTGCCGCAATCGCCGCTTCATCCATGGTAGAGGTTACAGGTTCCGGTTCTACTCTGGAAAGACAATCGAAGTTAGTCCATAATTTCCCTGGACGAGGTAGTATCTCAGCCACTGTTAGAACTCCCTCATCTTTCGTCGCCTCTACTCCCTCTCCAAGAGGAGGTGCATCATTTTCCAGCACCAGAGCTTCGACGAACCTGTCAGTCTGGGAAGAAGTACCAGCCATTTGTCTGATTTGATCGAAATAAACAAGTGTGATGAAGGAAAAGAGAGGATGGTAACGTCAAATTCTGACAAAAGCAGAAGTATAAAATAGGAAGTATGAAATACTAAAAAGGGTGGAAGTTTGCAAAATTCCTCAAGTAAATCGAAAAGTGTAACAATCGAATGATGGGTTACCCTTATTTATAGGAACATGAATGTCCTGAGCGAAAAACCCAAGAGCTTCCAATCCAAAAACTGAAAGGGCACGGGAAATAATACGGTACCTCGGAAACGTGCGCCATAATGATGCATAAGGGGTATCTATGATATCTCGAATCGACGCAACGATTTAGCTCCAAACTGACGTAACGGTCTGATGATACCACTGAAGTGTCGCGTCGCCACCTCGATTTAAGGACCTCGTTCAACGCATAACGTTCAGATTTCTCTTAACTTTTGAATCGGCAGAATCCGCCCGTTGAGATCTCCAAGAGACGAGCCCGACGGACGGAGGGACTAACTGTATGGGTCAAAATCTGACCATAGGATGGTTGTTCTTAAAGGGAACGACAAGGGGTCGACCAAGCCGTAATCACGCCTACGGGGCGTGATAGCAAAGAACACCTCGGCCATTGCCGGGGTCAAACCGTCGGAAAACTCATATTGCAAAACAAGCGTAGTGTTTGGGCGAGTGGTGAAGGATGCAATCATAAGATAGTATGCTGGTCAAAGACCATTGGATAAAAAGGAAAATTGTCAATATATATATATATATAGGGAGTTGAGCCCAGATAACAGGGGGATTTTTCTCGTTAGTCATCACTATGGAATCAACAAGAGAAATCTCTTAGTCATCAACAGTTCCTTCTCTTCTTCTTCTTTGCTTCCACGATTATGATGCATTCCTATCATAGATGTAAGCCTATCATCCATATTTGATGTACGATAATTATCTTAAGAAATATTATACATTATTAGTTACGCCTGCAATATTACGTCGATATTACGTCCTGCAGTATTATATTACGATGATGCTACGCTTCGCAGTATTAAATTACAGTGATGTTGCGTCTTGAAATATTGTACATTGAATTTGTCATAAGGCAATTGACATTAGTCCAAGGAAAAAGACTATTTGGAGATTATAAGGATTATGCTATTTTTAAACAAATGATAAGTAAATTCGTGATGGTGAGAGGGGAAAGCAAGTCAAAAAAAATGAATTTTTCGTCCAAGTTTGGCATATTGGGATAAAATATGGGTCGAGCGTTAATACCCGATATTTATGGACTAATGCCACACAAGGTACTACATGACCATGAAAGTAAGGTGTACAAGGTATATTAAAAGCGAGTAGTATTTTAAGTAAGTTGAGATAATTCTTAATTATACAGGTAATTGATTAATTACCGGGTACCAGGATATTACCTAATTAAACTAAATATTTGGATAAGTATTAAATCAAAACGTGGCAGCAAAAGAATCATGATATTATGACCCATTAGTCACTATATTATGTGGCAATTCTCAAAAGAAAGTGAGTCATTTCCATTTAATAATGGATAGACACCTAACGTGAGTCTTATCCTTTATTAAGGAACATAAGTCACAATTCCATCTTCATATGCATTCAAAAGCATAAATGTTGTATGTTACAAACCTAAATCTCAAAACATAAGTCGTATAGCAAATGCTAAGTACGGATCATACAAGATTTCATAGCATCTTCAAGGGATCAAACGAGAATTCATAGTATTTTAAGCAACGGATTTTTCCCTACCCCGATCTTGTCGTCACGTGTTTTGTCGAAACTAACGTGTGTTACAGGGATTGCCAAGAGATCGACTTAGATATGTTAAGGCTATCCCTTCTTTCTTTTGGCATGATCCATATGATACAAACGAAACATGCAGATGCACAATTTCCATTCATTACTTTATTTATAGAAATATTAGAGATGCTTATGTTCTTGATTCCCCATGTGTCATATTATTCTATCATCTGTTCATGGATCTCAGAAAAATACGTAAGTTGAAAAAAAGTTTACTTCATGATACTACTCAAGGCATAATGATCTTATGACATTCTGAAAGATTTTATTGACGTACTTCTCATGCATTGCATTTATTTACATTGACCCATGACCAGATGTCATTATATACGCGTATATTATATATATATGGGATATGGAAAAAGGTTACGGCGTTATATACGCACCACCACCTGATCAGCTCGTATACGTTGATGATTTTGCCCACAGTGGCCGAGATGATATGATGGGATGCCCTCAGAGGCTTGATGATGTTATGAACACATGTACCTATGCACGACATGACATTCATATGCATATGCATGACACTATAAGTATTTCATGATTTACAGAGTTGTCCAGACTTACAGGTTGAGTCATGTACTCTATATTTCTTTCATGTCTTTTATGCACTTATTTATGTGCCTTACATACTAGGTACATTATTCGTATCGGCGTCCCTTTTGCCTAGTGACGTTGCGTTTCATGCCTGCAGGTCCCGATAGACAGGTCGAGAGTCCTCCAAGTAGGCTATCAGCTCGGCGGAAGATGTTGGTGCGCTCCATTTGCTTCGGAGTGGCTTGTTTGGTCATTATGATTTAGACACGTTTTGTTTCGTATGGCGGGACCCTGTCCCGACCTTATGATAAGTATGTACTCTTAGAGGCTTGTAGACAGATGTCATGTATACGGATTCTTGTATGGCCTTGTCGGCCTATATTTCGAGTATATAAAGGATCATGCCGGACTTATAGGTCGTACGCTATATGTATAAGTTTGGATTACATGTTAGGTCATCCAATGTCGAGTATTTCCTCATGTTTTATTCTATTTATCTTACGATAGCCTCTCTGGCTCATTTACCTGTGATAGTATAATATGAAAGATACGTTACGTATGTACTCGGTTAAGTAAGGTACCGAT
Source organism: Nicotiana tabacum (assembly GCF_000715075.1). Lineage (NCBI taxonomy): Eukaryota > Viridiplantae > Streptophyta > Magnoliopsida > Solanales > Solanaceae > Nicotiana > Nicotiana tabacum. The sequence goes on from NC_134085.1 coordinate 184,506,078, forward strand.
TGCCCGTTGCGGCCCATCGGTTTGGGTCGTGACATTATTGTTCTTCTTCGATGTTTGTACTCAATATACTTGGATCTAGAGTTAATTATGTTTGGCTAAGATTTACCTTCTGTATCTCTGATAGTTAGTTTAACAAAAGGGTTCAACGCTTTTTTGCTCAAGCAATAGTGTCTTAAAAAATTCTTATCTTATGAGCTAGAAAGTAAGACGAGTGTTATGCCCAAGAAATATCAAGTCATTTCGGAAAATAACTTCTTAAAATATGTGTTCTAAGATTCTTTTTTATCAAGAATTAATTTTGTGGAAAACTTTAAAAAATCACACTTCTTAATTATACATTAAAAAATTTTGCACGATCAACATTTTTTTCCGTACAGGAAAGAAAACACATATACACCTTAACTTGCATATGAATTTTAATTCTCAAAATTAACGGAGCATGAACAGCAGGTGAAAAGTCAGAGATCAAAAGGGGTTTGACATGTCATTAATATGAAGTGACGTTTCCTGTCACCTGTGGCGGAGGCAATATTTTCGGAGCTCAAAAAAAAAAACTAAAAAATTCAAAGAGATTATTGCTAATGAGAATTAAATGAGTGATCTAACAAAGATTTTGAACCTTTTTGACTAATAAGCCATGTTTTTGGGTTGCATCAAAATATTCAAAACATAATATATAAAAGTAAAAAATATATTTTATCTTATATATATAGTGTAATTTTTCGGCGAAGGTTCGCCCTGCCCGTCGCTATTATATATGTTAGGAAAACATGTTTTATGAATAAAACTCCTCATAAATATTCCAATTATGTGGTCGGCCGGGTAAGTAATGACTTACGCAGATACTGATAGCTAACGGTGTAAAAATGTGCATTCATTCATGTTAGCGAAACCAGACAAAGAAGGAAGCACAACATATACATGCACTTGGAGAAACATGACAGAGAGGGCAAAATCTCGAAAAGGAAAGGCAACCAATTAACCAAGTTGTTCAGCTGTAGAACGAAGAAGTTAAGAAGGTGGCCGGTTAGGTCTTTTTTTGGACTTAGTTCCAATTTCCAGGGAATTACTCATTAGTTTTCTACATGTGTTAAATACTAAGGTTGAAGAGTCAATATGATCGACAAGTCAAATCTGTTATTTGACTTTCCCCTTCGTGCGGACGGCCCAACAGGTTAGTTAATTACAGTACACCTGTATATAGCAGTCTCATTTGTTCTGAATATTTTTGAATGTTATAGCGAAATGATGTTATAGAGAACATATATTATAAAATAACATGAAAATTGGTTCCAAAAAACTTAACTTTTATAATGAAGTGTTATATAGAGATGTTGTTATAGAGAGGTATGACAGTACCCCTATTCTCCTTCCACAACCGTTACTAAGTTGATCAAATAGTTGATGTATTCATCAACAAAGTTCTGTAAGCGCTTTAAAAATATTTTCTTAATTATTATATGCATTGGGGCGAGGTGATCAGGCAAGACATGGCGCGACTCGAGATTTCCGAGGACATGACTCTTGATAGGAAAGCGTGGAGGTTGAACATTAGGGTTGTAGGCTAGGGGGTAGTTCATAGTTTTTCCCTCTTTGTACCCGATAGTCTGATAAAGTTTTGCCTATATCTGGTAGCGGTATATGTTATGTTCACATTATTTTGTTATTTTGCATATGATAATATTATTGCACTCCCTTTCACTTATTTGGTCTATTTTAAGATATTATTATCACTTCTCTTGCTTCTTTTGTTGTTACCTATCTCTTCTTTCGTTTCTTTTCTGAAATTATTATCTCTTCTGTTAAGCCGAGGGTCTCCCGGAAACAGTCTCTCTACCCTTCCGGGGTAGAGGTAAGGTTTGCGTACATTTTATCCTCCCCAGACTTCACTAATAAAATTTTACTGAATATATTATTATTGTCGTCATCACGTGAATTTCCATGTGAGCACAAAGTGGTAGCATGTGAAATGGCCAAATATTTGGGTTAATTCACCGATTAATCAAGCATGCAGTGACTGTTAATAGAAGGTTCGCAAGGCACTTGTCAAAAATCAGACAGTACCTAATTAAGCTCAATGATTAGACATAGAGCCCGTTTGAATTGATTTTAAAAAAGTAGCTTTTAAGCACAAGTGATTAAAAGTATTTTTTAAGTGTTGTAGCTGATTTTATAAATAAATGGTTATGTGTTTGGATAAAAGTACTGGACCTGAAAAAAAGCTGTTAAAATATTTGGTAAACAAGTGCTGGTAAGCATTTTTTCTATTAAAATGACTGAAATATCCTTAAAGTTGTTAACACTATAAAGAAGCTTATTACTATAATATTTATTTTAAACTTATTAATATAAATACGAAATAATTAATATTTGAACCGATCACCTAAAATAAGATTCAATCTGAAGTATGATTATTGATATAAAAAAATTGTATGAAATAGAAAGAAAACAATTGGAAAATACTTTAGATAATCCCGGCTAGATGTGCGATGGTGGACAAAAAAAATGAAGTAAAAACTCAAAATGTGAATCAAATCAAGTGTTACCAACGGGAGAAGAACCAAAAAGAAAAAGAGCAAAATGAAGAAATACAAAGGAGGAAGTCGTAGGAATAGAGAACGGGAAAGAATGGAGTTAAATTGGGATTTTGTTGTGAAGGACATTTTTGGGATAATAAATATTATTAGGGATAAGAGGGTAAAATACTTGGTCAAAGATAGTTGGTTTTTACGCTAAAAAAAAATTGGGATCAGCCAACTTGTGGCTTTTGACTTTTTTTAAGTTGTTTTCTTTTTTGGCAAACACTCCCAATATTTAAAAATGGCTTAAAAGCTTGTCAAACCAGTTTTTCTCTCCGTTTTAAATTGGATATCTCTTTTTTATTTTTAATTTGACATAATTTTCTAAAAGATCATATAATAAGACTTTACATGCTATATTTAAGCCAAAATACATATTTTACTCATCGACCTTGTCCCCAAATCCCTCTTACACACCTCTTAAATACGAGAATAATATTATATACCAAAACTTTTAAAGGTATGTCAATTACACACCACTTCGGTATTTGACCACATCAACTCAAAGATTGCTCTTACACGCGCCAATCAGCATCTGACACGTGTCAAATTGAGGGAAAAAAACCTCTGCAACCCCCCCCCCCCCAAACCCTCTCTTCTCATTTTCTCAAAGAAAAAAAAATTACAGAAAAGAAACCCCCCCCCCCTTTCATCACCTGAAAGCTCAATCATCTCCATCAACCATACTACCACCAACCCTTTCACCACAAAAACTTTCTTCCATAACTATAGATTCAATTCTTTACCGATTTTTAACAACATCCATCACAAATCCTTATATTTCAAGCTCAAACCAAAGCTTCAAACTTGTTAATTGTGTTTTTTGAATTTTATCAAAATTAATTACCTAAGTAAAGTTTTACTCGACAATAATCACGAAGTCAAACTAATTTTTTAGGTCATGGAACACCAAAATCAACAAGACCCAATTAAATTTCAAGCTTTTTCAAAAAGTCAATAATGGTGATTTTTACAATACTCAATAACTCCTATGTTCTTCTTTTTTTTTTTCCTCTTCTTAGTCATGTGGTTGGATAAACGAAATATGATGTGGTAGATAAAACTAGGATAGGGATTGGGGACGAAGACGAACTGGAGGGGGGGGGGAAATGATTGGGTTTTGGGGTTGGAGAAGAAGACATGAGTTATATTTGTTTCCTTTAATTTAAAGGAAATAGTTAAAAGGGGAAAAAATAAAAAAATAAAAACTTAATTTCAGGTGTATTTTTTAGTTTTTACGCGCCTTTTTTATGTGTAATACACGCGTGTGACACATGACAAAAGAAGTGTGTAATTGACACACTTTTAAAAGTTTTGGTGTGTAATATTATTCCCGTGTTTAACAAGTGTTTAAGAGGAATTTGAGTACAAGGTCGATAGGTAAAGTATGTATTTTGTCTATATTTAAAGTAAGAATACATGTCACTTGATCATTAATGTGTCTATGAAAGGCATATGTGCTCTTATTTATCAATTTAATATAAACGCTGAATGCTCATAATTTTCGCTCCGAAATTATTAGCAACTCGATTTTCAAGTGTCCAAGCTGGAAAAATCAGCTTATTTCTAAAAGTGTTTTTTCCAAAAGTAGTTTTAGTGAAAAACAGTTTGTGTTTGGCTAATTAATTTGAAAAATATTTCTAAGCAGCAATTAGTATTTGACCAAGCTTTTAAAAAGTGCTTCTAAGTATATTTTTCTCAAAAGTACTTCTTTTCTGTTTCTTCTCAAAAATATTTTTTTTCTTCTTCTAAAAGTTTGGGCAAACACCTCAACTTTGACAGAAAATCATTTATCAGCTCGGAGAAACTTGACCAAACAGGCTATAAAAAAGCTCGGGTTTCGAATCTTGATTCTCGTAACAGCTCAACTAGGACATAGGGATCAGCGCCGTGATTGGAATAGATCTGCTAAGTGTTGAAGAAAGGAACAATTAGAAGAACTTATTGGACTGGACCATTCATCGTGTTGCAGAGAAATTAAAATATCACATGCTTTAATTTATTTAGTGTTTATTACATGTTCGAACGGAGGAAAAAAAAAATAAAGCAACAAATTGGTGTATCCATCAATTTATTGTAGACGTATGAAAAAGGCAAGAAGGGGAAACAAATTCACACAAGGAAAGTGTTAGGCATGTGCATGGAATAGTACACTTGGCACGGGAATGCGTGTGGAAAACAAATTTGTGTCAACAATAATGGCGTAGGAACTTGCTTTTGGCTAAACGTGCAAGCTATATTTGCCTGATTTACTCAACGGATGAAATTACACAGATGATTCCCTAAAAAATACTTGAATTATCCCAAAATTAAACCATTCCACGGTAGAAATAAAGGTGAATTTGAAATTATTATTGCATCATTGCATAATATTATTATTAGGTAATGCATATAATTCGAATCCAAATTAAAGCAATGTGTTATTGACTTTGTAAATCTATCCTTAATTAGAAAATTGACCGTATTGCCATTTTATACTATATATTAGTAATTAACTTTACCATATTTTTAGAAAACCAATTCTAATTGTACAGAAGGTGGCACTGGTGATGAGGAAGAAGTCATTTTCATGACCCAATAATAGTGGCCAAAAATGGAAAGGCAAGTTATGATTTATATTGACCGACGATATAAATAATTATTTATGATATTAGATCATCCAAAGTATATATATAAATGTAATTTGATGGTATAAAAAATTCTTTGCAAGACATGATGTATATTAACTGACAACATTAAATACTCCATCATTAATTTATGCTTCTCTTATTTTCCGGTCAAAATTAAAAGAGCTTAATTAAGTTCTTACTGTATAAGTCCAGGTGTTAGGAGTTTGGATGGTGTAACGTTTTCAGGCAAGGTTTTAGAAATTTTAAAAACCATAAGAGCAAACTCATAAAATAATACAGAAAACATAACAAGTGACTCGCTAATTTCTTTTTTCTTAATTGATGTTCTGGCTCACGAAATATCCAGAATCTTTTAATAACTCCTAATTCATTTATGAGTCAACCACATCAATCGAAGTTTGATAAACATGGAATTTCTAGAACCTGCTAAATCTCCAATGTATGACTAAATTAACAAGTAATGAACCACAATATCAAATCCTTTATGAAATTGCTATAAAGTATATATCGTTATTATATAAATAATTGATGATTTAATATAACTTGAATTAAGTATTTGAATTCCCTTCCCCCTTCTGTTTACTTCCAATTTTTGAGATAGAGATATGAGTTTAGGTTGCCATTAAATGATATTACTCGCTATCTGTTGTGTATCATTTTATAATGTATTGTATCATATTATATATATATTGTACTGTATCATTTTAATGTATACAATATTTGTATAGATTGTATTGTTTGTCGTCGTTTCATGATGTCACGAACCAACAATATGAAGAATAAACTTGCAACATTACCAAAAAAAAGTAAGGTATGAGGTAAAACTATTATATAAAAATGAAGGATAAGGGATAAAATAGGATTATTTAATAACAAGAAAGGGCAAGATAAGAGAAAAATAAACAAGGTAACGACGCGATCACACTAAATCGGTCGTTAGATAAAATGACATCTTTTGTCATTACACAACGGCATATTTAACGATATAATATAATAAATAACAATCAAAACAAATATTATATTTAAAGTAACAATACCTTAGAGTACAATAATTAACAACCATCTAAACAAGCTGTAAGTTTCTTCATTATTCAAATTTGTGAATTAATTTATTTGATTACTCCTACTATTTACTAACTTCTTTACCGCCTTGTATCACATATGACCTGCTTTACAGGTGAGTCCATTAGATTAGGGGGGGGGGGGGGGCATGATTTTAAAAACTTACAAAGAGGTGGAGGTTGTCACTTGAAATAGGAACGGAATTTTTATTGTCCATTGTTAGATAGATTATTTTGGCTGATTTACGCAGATGTTTCTGTTTTAGGCTAGTGTTTAAATTTATCCCTATTCTAAAAGATAGTGCTACAGCTGCAAAGTGTTCGGGTGTCCACATCTATGGACTTGTTGCAAGAAAAACCATGGGAAATTTTCGTTCCTATACCATATAGAAAATTATAGTTTGCATATTACCCTTCATGCTAATAGTATTTCTACAAAATATAGTCCATGCATTAAATAAGGAATTATTGTAGCTGTAGGCTTCCTTATTTAGGCGCGCTAAAATTGGGGGATTAAATATTCTTCCAGATCTTCCAAACGCAAATCACGCACATTAATCTTCTTCGTCAGTTTCGTTTCAAATTTAGCGTCTCTACATCAAACGCAATTGTTCTTCTACAATTTCAAAAATGAATTGATTATTCTTTTACAATTCAAAAACGAATTGATTATTCTTCTACAATTCACAAATCAAAAACGACTAAATCTTCTACAATTCTTCTACATCAAAAGCAATTATGTCCAAATTTCAGTAATACAAAGCAAAGGAAAAAAGAGCAACAATTCCACCATTGACAGCCATTAAAAAGCTTTGAATTCAAAATTGGATTTTCAAAAATCATTATTTGTTTGGATTGGGTGTTGTTGCAAATAATTGGAAATATGGTTTGGAATTTATATCTCAATTTTGAGGGGGTTTGGTGAAGATTAGACTTGATTTTGGCTGAATTTCGGATTGAAACTCGAAGAAGAAGAAGAAGAAGAAGAAGAAGAAGAAGAAGAAGAAGAAGAAGAAGAAGAAGAAGAAGAAGAAGAAGAAGAAGAAGAAGACATGACATACATTATATTGTAGAAATTGTAGAAAAATTATAGATAAATTGTAGAAAAATTGTATTTTGTTGTTTATTTATTTAACTATTGTATGAAAGTTGAACAACATCGTATAAAAATTATATTTAAGTGGTATTATATTGTAGTTGTATATAACTTAGTAGAAATAATGTAAAATAATTTGTAGATAAGTTGTATAATATATAATTAGTTGTATGAAAATTATTTTTAGTATGTATAAATCAGATACAAAATATACAAAAGACATATTGTATAAAATTTGTATGTAAGTTTTATGTTATTGTAGTTGTATTTCACTGGGTGGAAATAATGTGTGAAAGTTGTAGAAAATTGTAGATAATAACGGGAGATGTTGGCATATCAAGTAACTTTAGTGTTCCAGATGAACATGCATGAAATATAGATAAATTCAGTTATGAACAGTTTGTAGATATTTTGTAGATAATTTGTAGAAACATTGAAATTCTGTATTTTCATATTAATTTTTCAAATGATATGTAGTTTTGTTGTAGATTAAATGTAAAAAACAAGCCATTGTGAGTCTTATTTGACTCATTCCTCACATTCAACATATTCTACAAATTCACGCCTCTTTAATACAATACAACCATACTTTCTTGAATTTAAAGGTATAACAATATATATAACTTCAAAAACATCTTCTCCTCTGCACAAGTTAGCTTCAAGACAGACGAAGTGGAATAACAAACTCCCATCAAAACTTTTAACATAAAAACACAAAAGCTCAAAAATAAATAAACAACGGTCTACAATTTTTCTACAATTGTTGCAATATAATGTATGTCATGTCTTCTTCTTCTTCTTCTTCTTCTTCTTCGAGTTTCAATCTGAAATTCAGCCAAAACCAAGTCTAATCTTCACCAAAACCCCTCAAAATTGAGATATAAACTCCAAACTATATTCCCAATTATTTACATCACCACCAATCCAAATAAATAATGATTTTTTAAAACCCAAATTTGAATTCAAAACTTTTTAATGACTGTCAACAGTGAAATTGTTGCTCTCTTTTCCTTCCCTCTTATATTACTAAAAGAATCCGAAATCATAACCATCAAAAGTTATTGTTGTGTATGAACTTTGAAGATTTGTCTTCAATTTTGATTGGTTGTAGAAGAAAAAATCTTGATTTTGGACGTTAGTGGTAAAGGGTTTCAATTGTTTTTCTGGTTTTAGCAGAGGGAATAATGGTTTGAAACGTGGGTGTGTGGTGATACGTGGGTGATGATGTGGAGTTGGGAGAGAGAAACGTGGGAGGATGGGGATTTGGAGGAATATACGGTACCATAAATTTAGGAGTGATATAAGGTACAATAAGTGTACAGTTAAAACACCTTATGGTATAAAATTAGTAATTGAGTATACTAAATGTAATTATATCAGACCTTAAACATTGAGGGTAATATAGTTTCCTATATTGCATAGGAATGTAAAAAATTCAAAAACCATTAGCTGAGTAGTCCATTCATATAGCACGTACTAGTATACCTTTTTTCGTGCAGAAATGGCGTGGGATAGCCATTTTTAACATGGTATTTACTTTTTATCCAATATTTTTAATGCTGAGCAAAAGTAGCCATTATTCTATTAAAATTAATACGAAAAGACGTTTTACCCTTTCTTCATGTGTGCTGTGTAAATATTAAGGACATGGTGTCTGTCACACCTCCTTTTTCCGCACCCGCGAGGGTGCAAGGGAGTTTTTCCAATTAAAGGACAATCGAAACGGAATTGGTTTATTTATTTCAGAGTCGCTACTTGGGAGATTTAGGGTGTCCCAAGTCACCAATTTTAATCCCGAATCGAGGAAAAGAATGACTCCATATTACAGTCTGCGTACCAGAAATCCGGATAAGGAATTCTGTTAACCCGGGGGAAGGTGTTAGGCATTCCCGAGTTCCGTGGTTCCAGCACGGTCGCTTAATTGTCATATTTAACTTATTTATCTGATTTTAATACAATTATGAACCGATGTGCCAATCTTAACTTTTTAACACTTTATTATTATTATTATTATTTTTTTAAAAAAAATAAAAATAAAAATAAAATTGTGAACATCGTTTAAAACATGTCTTTGGATTACGTCACATGAAATGCACCCGCAATCCGGAACACATTATTATTCAATGTTTTAGGATTTAGATTTGGGTCGCATGAAATGCGCATCCGAGTTTAAGAAGGTAAAATTAATCAAATCGCGCCTAAAGAGTCTAGCGTGTCATTATCTTTGGGGAAGGAAGTGAAATTCACTAAACAATCCATCCCAAATTCTAAGTAATTTTTTTTTTTAAATAAATAAATAAATGAGATTGGAGAATCCTGTAAATTTTTGTATTATTTACATCTATTTATTTTTAGCGAAATCCTTCCTTATTTTAAGAATATCCATTAATGACTACCTTTTTATTATTACTAAGTTTGTCTATAAATATAAAATCAATATCTACATTCTTGAAAATAACATATTAAATAGAAGAGAAAAACAAATATTAACAGAAAGTAATAAAAATTATAATCATAAGTACAACATGGAATAAAATAAAAAATAAAAAAACTAATTATCCCATAGTTGGATTAAAATTCAAATTGTTAGTAAGACTTAAGCTTATTGAAACTAATTATTTACAAATACTGAAAATTGAAAGAAAAAATAAACTTGATTACTAAACCATATTTCTAAAAAATTTAAACAATTTAACCTTAACTAACTTTGTTTTAATTCACATCATGTCCTAATACTTGATTCGCAAACTAATTCATGTTTTAACTGAAATTAACTACATGATTCTGATTAACTTACCATTGACGAAAAATCTTATGAATAAGGAACTTAGTCAATTTTTGCCAAACTGATGCAATAACGCCATTTTTTACGTTATTTCTTCTATTTTTATTATTAAACAGTTTTAATTAATAATCAGGCTTAAATATATTTCCTAATAATCTGGTTAAGGCGTTTTTTAATGTCGCTATAATATGCCTAGTTATGCCAAATGACCGTGATTTACAGAATAATAATACATGAATAACCTAAATACAATAAAAAAAAATTAAACAAAATTAAAAATTTAACACTCCATTCTCCATTTCAGCTTACAAAATGCCAAAATTACAGTTGTGTACCTGATATTGTCAATATAAGAAGAAGAAAGTCAGCAACGTAATACGTAACACAGCAACAACAACAATAACCAGCAATAACCAGTCAACGAAAATCCCAGTGACAGATTTGAAAAATTCAAAATAAAATCCAGGAATGCCGAAAATAACGGACAGAAACCAAGGGAAATTTCCAGATTTTTGAAAGGCTAGTTAATCTTCAACCCTTAATTTCTACACCTGTATACCAGAATATTTATCAGGTGTGTACTACTTTCTCTTCTAATTTTAAACTTTTTTTTTTATTTTTCTTTGTATGTTTTTCTTTTCTTGAGAGTTTCAATGTTTTTTCGGAATAAATGTTCAGCTCTTTTCTTTTTCAAATCTCTCTTTTTTCTCTGTCTGTGTCCCTTCTATCTGATTTCAAGACTTCTCTTTTATAACTCATCCCATAAACCTTTCAATTAATTAAAATCCATACTTTTTCTCTACCAAACCCATTATCTTTCCACTCATCCCCATTACATTAAATAAACATATCACATCACCCCATTTCATTTTGTCCCCCATGCTTCATTTAAAATAATGCAAGATTCCCTTTAAATTAAATCTTGTCCCCCCCTTTATATTAAATAATCATATCACAACCCACCCCATTTCATTTTATCCCCCATGCTTCAAATAAACAATTACAAAATGTACAATTCCTAAACTAACCCTTCCGGCCTTACTGAAATTACCAAACTACCCCTGAACGTATACCAAACTACCCATCAGCTATAACACATCAATTAATCAAACTTAACCAAAATATAGACAATATGATCAATTTCTAACAATGTTCAAACAACAATATGAACACGGATGAACATCATAACAACAGTATCACATGAACATGATTTTAACAACATTTCAACAACAAATCACATGAACACAAATTGAACAACCAAGAACAACTAAAATTTGATTGAACAATATTTTTGGCAACAACAAACCTATTTTTCGGATTTAAACAACAACAACAATCAAACAAGTATATTTAGATTCCTAAATTCAATAATATTGAACTTAAAATCAACTCTAACAACATTACAACAAACAATTCTTATATTAAACTTTAAACAAGATTATGAGAACAATTCAAGAAATAATCATAAATGGTAAACAAGAAATCAAACTATACAAAATTCGGATTCAAGATCATCCAAACATGAACATGAATGAATCTATTTTAACACAACAAACATGACGGATTAAACGATTAAATCAATATATTCCTTTAACACAACTAAATTCTTTAAACAAATAACAAGATCGACGAAGAAACAATTATGAACTTAAACTTGAACTTAACAATACTAACAATTTCTAACAATACATAAACACATGAAACAAATTGAAGAAATAGTTAATTAAATTTCAATTTGAATCTAACAAACAACAAACTAACAAATATTCACTTAAACAATAATACAAACATGAAATGAATATGAAAACAACTAATTAAACTTCTATTTTGAAATCTGAAAATTAATTTTAACAAAGCACATGAACATGAACAAACTAGAAAAAATGATTTCAACGATAAACAACGAACAAAACAAGAATCAAATATTTAACGATTTTAACTTTTAGAAATATAAAAACGAAATATGGACAAAATAAAACTCAAAAACAACTAACCGGAGATGAATCAACGAAGAACTTTGATTGTAAACAAATCTGTCCGAGCCTCGACCAAAGCTCGAACAAATGACGACGAAGACGAAGAGAAGATGAAGCAGCCCGTAGCTACTGCCGCGACGAGCAGCAGCAGCAGTCCGTCCAACACCTGTTGCGACGAGCAGCAGCAGCACGACGTCAAGGCAGCAGCGGCGGCGGCGACAGGCAGCAGCACAGCGCGGACAGCCATGGACGACGACATGGTCGACGTCGAAGCTCGTCCATGGCTGTGTTCGTTTGGTTGTTTGGTTGAGACAGAAGCAGCAGCAGCTGGTCGACCATGGCAGCGGCAGTCCGTCGAGGAGGATGACGGGAAGACGACGCACCGGCAGAAGCAGCGGGGAGCAGAAACGGGCAGCAGTGCGCACAACGGAGGTTTGACGAAGAAGATGAAGCAACGGAGAAACCATGGACGACGTCGACGGAAAAGATGAAGACGTGAAGATGGAGGGGAAGCCATGGTTGGGGTGTAAGGGGGGGCAGCCATGGTTGTGTTTTTTTTAGCTTGGGGAAGATGATGAAAAGAGAGAAAGAGAAGAAAGGGGGGGGGGGGGCGGATTGGTTAGGTCTTTTTAGGGTTTTTTTCTCTTTTTTTTTGTTTTGTGTTGTTTGTAAGATAATAGGATGTTGGGTTATGGACTGGGTCGACCCAGTTCGAAATGGACTGGGTCGTAGGGAAGATTGGGCCATTTTTTGGGCCTATGGCTTGAAATCGAAGAAGAGGCTCAATTCCGACTTTCTTTATATTTTCGCTCTCTTTTCTTCTTTTATTTCTCTAAAACTAAATTATAAAAATACTTAAACTATTATTAAGAACTAAATTAAGTTATAAAAGCGCAAATTAACTCTCAATAACAATTAACGCACAATTAAGTATTAATTAAGCATAAAATTATATATTTGGACATTAAATGCTAAAAATGCAAACGATGCCTATTTTTGTAATTTTTAATTTTTGTAAAACAAATTTAATCACTAACAATTGTAGAATTAAATCCTACATGCAAAATGCGACATATTTTTGTATTTTTTATTAATTTAGCAAATAAACATGCACAGACAAATACAAATAATTATTCAAAATATCACAAAATATCACAAAATTGCACATCAAAGAAAAATCATTTTATTTTTGAATTTTTTGGGAGTAATTCTCATATTGGGCAAAAATCACGTGCTTACAGTGTCCTTAACATTTACCCTGCACACATGAAGCTAAGGACGTCGTGTCCTTAATATTTACACTACACATATTAAGTTAAGGACATGGTGTCCTAAAGTTTAATAATGGAAGGTGCAAATACATGACACTTTGTCCTTAACATTTACACAACATTCATGAAGTTAAGGACACCATGTCCTTAATATTTATACAACACTCATAAAGTCAAGGACGCTATGTCCTTAACTGTACACATGAAGTTAATGATACCATGTCCTTAATATTTACACTACACATATGAAGTTAAGGACATGAGGTCCTAAAGTTTAACAACATAAGGTGCAAATACAAGTTAAGGACATTATATCATTAACATTTACACTGCACACATAAAGTTAAGGACGCCATGTCCTTAATATTTACACTGCACATATAAAGTTAAGGACATGATGTCCTAAAGTTTAATAATGGAAGGTGCAAATACATGACACTTTGTCCTTAATATTTACATAACATTCATGAAGTTAAGGACACCATGTCCTTAATATTTACACAACACTCATAAAGTTAAGGACATTATGTCCTTAACATTTACACTGCACACATGAAGTTAAGGATACCATGTCTTTAATATTTACACTACACATATGAAGTTAAGGACATGAGGTCCTAAAGTTTAACAACAGGAGGTGCAAATACAAGTTAAGGATATTATATCATTAACATTTATACTGCACACGTGAAATTAAGGACGTCATGTTCTTAATATTTACACTACACATATGACGTTGAGGAAATGATGTCCTAAAGTTTAATAATGGAAGGTGCAAATACAAGACACTTTGTCCTTAATATTTACACAATATTCATGAAGTTAAGGACACCATGTCCGTAATATTGACACAACACCTATGTCTAGCATATGGGTATTTTAGTCTGGGCGAGTAAAAATTTATTAAGCACTGGCTAAAGAGTAAATACATTTAAACAGTGGCTAAGGAGTAAAGGCATCTCTAATTAGTGGCTAACTATGCACTTCACCCTTTTTCCGTTGCTTTAAAGTTTGTAAAAATAGAACGGTATAGCCAATTTTCGGACTAGTCATTCAAAAATAGCCAGCGTTTACGAAGTCAATGAAAAATAACCACTATTTTGCTGCAACAGAGACCGGTCCAGCATAATATACTGGAGTTTGGTGCACCTGTGTATGAACTCCAGCATATTATGCTGACCGATATACTTTGCTGACTCCAGTATAATATACTGGAGACTGGAGCAGCGGTGCTCCAAACTCCAGTATATTATACTGAACAATTATACTTGCTGGAACTCCAGTATATTATGCTGGAGTTCTAGTGTACTTATGCTTGAACTCCATCATATTATGCTGGAGTTCCAGCATACTTATCCTGGAACTCCAGTATAATATGCTGGAGTTCAAGCATACTTATGCTGGAACTCCAGTATAATATACTGACGTATTTTCCGGGTTTTGAACAGCATTTTCGCTCAGATTTATCTTTATATGAAAAGTAGCTAAATTTTAATTACTTTTGAAACTGGGCTATTTTTGAACGACCAGTTGCAAATCTAGTTATTTTTAAATTTCTCCCTTAAAGTTTAAACCCAAAATTCGGCCCATAATGATTTCTCTATTGGGTCGGGACTTCTATTAATTTCCCAGTAAGATAGGCCATTTTCTAAAGTTTCCACATGCAAATGAGGGGAAGTATACAAATAGCCATTTTTGGGGCTGCCATGGAATTAGCTAATACTTATTTTGTTTTGAAAAATTAAATTAAATTTTAACTTTAGGATTTTGTGTCCTAAAAAATTAAACTGAAAATTAAAATTCAAGACACACTTTTCTAAATAGCAGTCCTCTGAATTCTGAAATGTCTACCTGGTGTCATTTCTTTGGCAATTGACCAGCAAATAATGAATATAGTTAAAATAGAAGTTTATTGCATATAGATCCTCTATTAGATCAATGAAAATTTAGGGGTTGTTTGATTTTTAGCACTCCGAAAATTAAAATTCCTAAGATTTTTTTTGTATTATTAATATAAAAGACACATATTTTAATATTAGTATAATACTTATAAATTATAACTACGTTATTTATGTTTATGCGGTATTGAAAAAAGCTATTAGATGGTATCTCACTTAATATTTCTTTATTCATGATATTATAGGTGTATATTCCCTTGTGTTTATCAGTTACTTTATTTTGGTCAAAACTCTTATCGTCACAATTGACATCCCTCCTACTAGGGTGACTGTTAATTGCTAGTGTGAGAAAATATATTAAAACAAGTGCGATTCAATATTTCAGATGCATGGTCATGTATTTTACTTATTGCTATTACCGTATTGTATCGTATTGTATTATACTGTATCGTTTAATGAATACAATATTTGGATAGATTGTGTTGTTTTACCGTCGTTTCATAGTATCACACAGCAGAAATATGATGAATAAACTTGCAATATCAGAAAGAAAAATTATGATACGTATATAAAAAGATAGGGTAAATGATAAAATAAAATTATTTAACAATAATGAAAGGTGAGATGGAGAGAAAAACACAAGGAAACGACGCACCCACATTAAATCAGTCGTTACATAAAGTGACACATTTCATCGTTACGTAACGATGAATTTAACGATACAATACAGTAAAATTTAAGTAACAATCAAAACAAACATTATATTTAAAGTAATAATACGATACAATAAAATAGGTAACAACCATCCAAACAAGCTGTAAGTTAATTCATCACAATTCATAATCATCTTAAGTTTGTATACTTACATCTTAAGTTTCTTTATGTTTGTTAGAGAAGATTTACTAAGTTGGATTTTAGTAGAGAGAAACGCCTTATAATGTTAAGATATAGGGTGTGTTTGGTACGAAGGAAAATATTTTCCAATTTTCTGAAGTTTGGTTGATTTTTCTTATCAACTTATTTTCCTTGAATTGGAGGAAAATGTTTGCCCTATCAGGAGAAGGGAAAATATTTTCCAAAACTCCTTCTCAAGCTTCTCCACCCTATTCTTTACCTTCACCACTCACCCCACACCCACCCACCTAACCCCACCCCATTCCCTCTCTTCAAAAAGTTTTTTTTTCGTCACCACCCCCACACCCCACCCTCCACCCTCCACCCCGCAAAAATATTTTCTTTTTGTAATTTTCAAATTCCTGTTTTTTTTTCTGCACCCCCACCCCCTACCCCCGGGATTTTTTTATATATATTTTCAGTTTTACTTTTTTCATTTTTCAGTTTACAAGTTCCAAAGTTATGAGTTCGGAGGTTTATGTGTTTCGAAGCTTACGGGTTTAGAAATTATAAAGTTTACGGGTTCGAAATTTTGCGATTTCGAAAGTTTTGCGGTTCAGAAGTTTATGAAATTTGTGGGTTCAGAAGGTTGTTGGTTCGAAAGTTTATGACTTCATGTTTATTGTATCAAAATTATTTATGAATACTCTTGAGAAAATATTTTCTTTGATTTGCATACCAAACATCAAAAAATGAATAAGATTACTACTTGTTTTCAAAGAAAACATTTTCCTTTATACCAAACACACCCATAGAGCATATACTTTCCTATTAATATAGCCATAATAATATGAATAATTAATTCTCTTTATAAGATTGAAAATTTACCTACATAACTCATTATATGATGTCAGCTTTATAAGAAAATTCTTCCTGTCCATCCTCGGTGCATTATGGCAATGTTCTAGTGTGCATATATTTTTTTTTGAAACGATAGGATCTCTTTATTTTTTTGTTTATCATATATGTATTTTTTTATTCTATTGTTATGGTAGCATAAATGAATAATATATTTTTTAATTCATAAACTTCTTTTCTTATAGCGATTCGCATGATTGGAAATTAATTGTACGCATATAACAAGATATTCCGAACATGCTGAAATCTAAACAATGTTTAACTATGTGATTAATCATTAATGTTAAAATCTAAACATAATAACTAATGGTTTAACATCTTACACTATCTTCCGTTTTCTAGAAAATCCAGTCAATTAATTTTTAGAAAAATCATTCATGTTTGCTAAAAGATTTGTTTGGAGTACACGTACCATACATTTAGGACCCGTTTGGCCATAAATTTTGCCAAAATAAATTTGAGTTTTATTTGACAAACACATATTTGCTATAGATTTTGCCTACATTTTGACAAATTCCAAATCCCAAAGCCAGTTGGTTTTGGGCCAAAATATCACTATTACATTTTTAAAAATTATCTCAAACTTTTGTATTTTATAAAGATCCCACCATTTATTATTTTGTAACAATATAACTTCGTCTTCTCGGTCATCTCACAGTGTATCATGTAGTTCGTTATAAAAATGATAATTTTGTACCAAATTTATTTATGTTCAGGACTATGATTTGCGATAATATAATGAATGTTATTGATGAATGTACTATTGGGTATTTGTGATAGTTTTTAAAACTTGTGGGTATAAGTCATATTTTATGTTTTTTCCAAAATAAATTTGAGAAATATGTTTTGAAAAATGATGTCCAAACACATTTTCATCTTCAAATTAAACTTCACCCAAATTAATTTTTTCAAAACAAATTTAAGAATCTATGACCAAACGCTAGCTAAGTCACTGCATGCTTTCCTTTTAATTCAAGGACAATAGAATAGAATAAATCTTATTGGAGAGGTAAAAAGTAAATTTCCTAACGTTTAAACCATAATATAATCGAAAAGTATAATTTAGAAAACCAAAAATTAAAATCCGAAAGAAAAGGTAAGAGAAACGAGAGTTGATAGCCAAGTGAAAGGGAACTATATAAAGGAAGCTCTCACAAAAGCCTCCGTCCTCTTCTCCTTCAATCTCTTAACCGTCTCAAAGACTACAGTCTCTGCTCCTACGCAATCTTTTTTTTTTTTTTTTTAATATAATTTAAAAATTAGAAAAAAAATTCGCTTTCAGTGATTGATTAGAAACCCTAGTTTTGGGCTGAATTTTTTTCCTCCATTGCTCATTCTAAAACCCTAGCTCTACATTCTCATTCTAATCATATCATATGAGGTAAGGCCTGAAATATCTTCTTTTTTTTCCTCAATAAATTATCGTTTTATAAGCTCTAATAGAATCTAATCAAATTCATTATTAAGTTATTACTCAGATTCAAAGGAAGAGTTGGATATTTTCATTCATAATCCTTGATCAACGTTGAGATTTTATTTAGGGTTTATAGGGTTTAAAAACAATAATGGATGATCTCGAAAAGGCAATACTTATAAGTTTTGATGAATCTGGAGCAGTTGATTCTGCTCTTAAAGTACAAGCTGTTGCTTATTGCCAACAATTTAAAGAAACTCCATCAATTTGTAGTATATGTATTGAGCGTTTGTGTTTTTCTAAATTGGTTCAAGTTCAGTTCTGGTGTTTACAATGCTTACACGAGGTCCTTCGGGTCCGGTATTCGTCAATGGGTCCAGAGGAGAAATCCTTTATTCGAAAATCTGTTTTTTCGCTGGGTTGTTATGAGAGTATTGATGATAAGAACTTGGTTAGGGTTTTGGATGGTCCGGCTTTTATTAAAAATAAGCTTGCTCAGGTTATAGTTACATTAATTTATTTCGAGTATCCCATGATATGGCCCTCGGTGTTTGTTGATTTTTTGTCGAATCTTAGTAAAGGTGTTGTGGTTATTGATATGTTTTGTCGAGTTCTTAATGCCTTGGATGATGAAGTAATTAGCATGGACTATCCGAGAAGCCAAGAGGAGGTATCTGTCTCGGGGCGAATTAAGGACGCAATGAGGCAGCAGTGTATTTCTCAGGTTGTTAGGGCTTGGTATGACATCCTGTTGATGTACAGGAATTCTGATCCGGATTTGTGTTGTAGTGTTTTAGATTCTATGAGGAGGTATGTTTCGTGGATCGACATAGGTTTGATAGCAAATGATACGTTTGTTGGGTTGTTATTCGAGTTGACATTGGCGAGTGGTTTTCATGATCAACTCAGTGGTGCAGCTGCTGGTTGCATCCATGCTGTTGCTGCTAAGCGTATGGATCCGAAAGCAAAACTCACTCTTTTGCAGAGCCTTCAGATAAGAAGGGTTTTCAGTTTGGTAGCTGAGGATAATGACTCCGAGTTGGTATCAAGTGTTGCTTCTTTGCTTACTGGATATTCAACTGAGGTTTTGGAGTGTTTGAAGCGTTTGAACTCTGAGGATGGGAAAGCTCTCTCGACTGAACTATTGAATGAGGTTTTGCCCTCTGTTTTCTATGTAATGCAAAATTGTGAAATTGATGAAACCTTCAGTATTGTGCAGTTCCTCTCTGGGTATGTTGGCACATTGAAGAGTCTGGTTCCATTGACTGAGACACAATCACATCATGTCGGTCAGATACTGGAAGTGATCCGTTCTCAGATCCGATTTGATCCTGCTTATCGTAATAACCTCGATGTGTTGGACAAAATTGGGAGGGAAGAGGAAGATCGGATGGCTGAGTTTAGGAAAGATTTATTTGTTCTACTTCGGAGTGTGGGCCGTGTAGCACCTGATGCAACTCAGATTTTCATCAGGAACTCCTTAGCTAGTGCTGTTGCATCTAATGGGGATGTGGATGTTGAGGAGATAGAAGCTGCACTCTCTCTTCTATATGCCTTTGGGGAATCACTTACTGATGAAACCATGAAAACAGGAAATGGTCTCTTGGGAGAACTAATACCAATGCTTTTGTCAACAAAATTTCCTTGCCACAACAACAGGCTTGTTGCACTTATCTACTTGGAAACAGTAACGAGGTATATGAAATTTTTCCAGGAGAATACACAATACATTCCCTTGGTTTTGAGCGCCTTTCTTGATGAAAGAGGCATACATCACCCGAATAGCAATGTGAGTCGAAGAGCAAGTTATCTTTTCATGAGGGTTGTGAAACTGCTCAAAGCAAAACTTGTACCCTACTTAGAGACTATTCTACAGGTATTGATTTCCCATCCCCTTCCTCTGCTTCATCTCCCAAGTTCCACTGAATGGGGAATATTTCATTTTCTTTTCTTTGGATTCTGTTTCTGAAACCCTCACTTTATATGTTCATTCAGAGTCTGCAAGATACAGTTGCTCAATTCACAACAATATATGCTTCCTCCAAGGAGCTTTCTGGTTGTGAAGATGGTAGTCACATTTTTGAGGTGCATACATGGTTTGAGCATATGTGCTTCAGATTTTTTTTTCCAACTTGCTGCCTGACTTCTTTAACTCACCTTAATGGGAATGTTTTGTAGGCGATTGGCTTATTAATTGGAATGGAAGATGTACCACTTGAAAAACAATCCGAGTTCCTCTCCGCCTTGCTTACTCCTCTTTGTCAGCAGGTCATTTCATTAGCTAGAAAACTCTAAATTGAATATTCTTTTGATGTTTGATTAGCTGGATGTGTATGCACTCAAATGGAGGGTTTGGTGTTCATATTGTATGGTTGCATGTATAATGCGGAATGCGAGTATTTCTTGACACATGCTTACATTAATTAGATGAATTGACAGTAAATACTTTTAGCAGGTTGAGGCTTTGCTCTTAAATGCCAAAGCTCAGAATCCTGAAGAGTCTCCGGCAAAGATCGCAAATATCCAGCAGATAATTATGGCCATTAATGCTCTGAGCAAGGTTTTTACTTGTACTATCGAAATCACTACGGCTTCTTATAATTTCCTTTCTGGTAAATCAAATTATTTCATTAATAGTACAACAAGGTGGTGTCAAAAGTATGTACAAAGTTGTTTGGGATTCTCTTTTTGCACCAAAAGTATGAAGGAAACAAAAAAAAAAGATCTTCTAATTACTGGTTACGTAATTTCTTTTGTTCCAAATAAGCCACAGATGACATATTGGTGCGCTTCAAGCTGTGTTCCTTTCTACGCTAATCTTATATGACATGCTATTTGAAAGTGCTTCACCGGACAACAATAACTACGCCTCAGTCCCAAACAAGTTGGGGTTCGCTATATGAATCCCACTAACCATATTTCTCCATTTAAATTCATCTTAGCCAACATTATGCAGAACAACAACTACTACTACGCCTCTGTCTCTAACAAGTTGAGGTTTAATATGAATCCTCAACATTGTACAGAATAAGAATAAAAAGTTCTAGAAGATCTCAATATATTTTCAACAATACAATACCTGACTTTGAACAATTTTTCCCTTGGGATTTCTACCTTCTTTCTCAGCTTACTGCCATGTTATGTTTCTAGCACTGGTGATTCAGCATTTGTAGCCTGTTTTACCTACCCTCACCACAATGTTTCTGCATGCCAGGGGTTTAGCGAGCGTCTTGTAACTGCCAGTCGCCCTGCAATCGGTCTCATGTTCAAACAGGTTGGTTGATTGGTGCTTGAGTTTTTGTCTTACTCTTCTACATTGATTCCAAACTCCATTTTCTGTTTTAGTCTATTTGAGCTTACTACTGGCGACAATACATTGTGGCGCACTTGACTATAGGCATGTCAACTATTGTGCATTTTGTAATCCTGAATATTCTCCTTTTTAGTGTCACTATTTAAGGAGGCTGATATCTGGTTCAGGTGTCTGTCTTAATGGATTTTGGTTGTTGACTTGGTTCTCAGAAATAAGTTTGACTAATATCGGATTTTTGGTTCCCCTTTCGATTTTGCGTTGTTAATTTTTCTGGTGCACCTTTTGTAGTAGACAGATATCTGTTTTTGTGGTCAAATAAAGCCCTAATCCAAGTACTACCTTTCTCTGTCAATACTTATCATGTTTATTTCTTTTTCGTCCAGACATTGGATGTCCTCCTACGTATTCTTATCATATTTCCAAAGATAGAACCTCTGCGGTGCAAGGTATGTATTTAGTTTCTTATTATTCTTGCTCAATCCGATGCACCTTTGGTGATGTAAATGTTAACTCCTTTTTTTGGATGGTGGTAACTCCTCTAGGTCACTTCATTCATTCACCGTATGGTGGACATACTAGGATCATCTGTATTTCCATATCTACCAAAGGCACTGGAGCAATTGTTAGCCGAAAGTGAGGTAAAGTCATTATTATAAATTTAAACCAATGTCCAAGCATATTTTCAAAACTTTATTACTATTTTAATATATTGTGTGTCACGAATTGGACCTATGTGTTGTTGTAAGGTTACCTTTCATTTCTCCCATAAACAAATTAATTTTGAGTCCTTCTGGCTCATTGATTGAGGAAACTATTGACCAATGCTACCAATAAAAAAAACCTATTGACCAATGCTGTGCATTTTTCTTTGAGAAAAGGTAAGGTTGAATACAATGCATTATTTCCAAAAAAAAAATAATGCAAATGCATTATGCTTCTGATGTATATATTTTAGACTAAAGTTTAGAATGTTCTGAACTCTATCGAAGTATTTTCATCTTATCCCGCTCATTCTTTTTGTCATTTTGACTAAACTTTGACTAATTTCACTGTGCTTTGTCTGACCTTGACCTATATGTTAGTTAAACATAGGAAAAGGATAATCTCTTCCTAAAATCCTTTTCTATGCAAAGACTTTCAACGACAACAACTATGCTTCAGTTCCAAGCAAGTTAGGGTCGGCTATATGAATCCTCGTCGGCGATGTTAGTCCATTTAAAATCATCTCTGGCCAATATTATATAAAAAAATAAATTAATAGTAATAGTTAACATAAAAAGTACTAGAAGTTCTTTATATTTTGTACTGATGTATAAATCTCTGAAATGCTAAACAACTCCTAGAAAAGTTATTGTGAAGATTCATCATGAAATTGGCTAATTTACGTTGCTTGCCAGCCTACCACAACCCTCTTTCTTTATCTGGGATCGGAACCGGCAATGTGAGCAAGCTCACTCAAGCAGAGCAACCCACTCTTGTCTTATTAGAATATTATTTGTAATTCCAATTATTATTAAACTTGTGTAAAATGGAATTTGCAGCAAGAAAACTATAGGTAACAAAATTTGTTTCATTTGAAAATGTTATGAACTCTAGCTTGAGTGCACAAACAATGCAATAAAAGTTTGAAACATTAGGATGTTACCAATGCAGGTCAAAGTTAATTTTTTTCGGATGCTGGATATCCTAATTATATCGTAATTGAGCTGAATTCTACTTCCTGAAAAATTTAGGGATACAAGAGACAAATGAAAAGAGATGGAGTAACATCTAAAATATAACATGAATTGACTCTTACCAAATAAACGTTCTATTTCATTTCTAATATTGTCTAATCTTGTATTATCACATCCAGCTTAACATTTAGATTTCTACAATTGTCATCTTGTGGATATAAGGCTCAATAGTCACTCCCATATAACATTACTGGTCTTAAAACTATTGTCCACCTTTCACTTCAGTGGGTGTCGCTCTATTACATAACTCTTTCTTAACATTGCATCCATTTTAACTATCTTATTTTAAATCTGTTTGTTACGTCTTCGTCTATTATACCATCTTCCTGGAACACTGGAGTAGATTAAATTTTTTTCATTTGGACATGACAGTCCCATTCAATTTCAGCTGAACTTCATTCTTATGCTAGCTAAATTTGCAGTGCATATGTTCTTACTTCCATGTATCCTGAAATCGTTATTCTCTAAAGTTCATCTCCATAGTTCAAGCTTTTGGCTCCCTCGCTAGTTTCATTGATGTATGCAATACATCTACACATAGCAGCATACACCATGTAAACTTATTCATGATTAGGGTAAACAAGTATGACTAAGATAGATAAACGGTGTAAACCCACTATTATGGTGAACTCTTTGTATCTCCTAACACTTTCCTCGCATTGTGACGGCTAATTTGTACTTATCGTTTATGGCATTTTAATATTTATTAAGGTCTCCATTCTTCTCCGGCACACACGGAGGACGACTTTTTGTGGCACTTTAATAAACAGTTTTTCTAGTTTAATGAGTAGCATGTGTAGATCCTTCTTTAATTTATGGGTAACATTTTACCTTATCAGTTTTTTTTATGGATAACATTTTATTAATTTTCTTTGCAAGATAACATTTTTCCAGCATTTTAAGATAGTGCAAGGTTTAAATTGGTAGACTTGCATAATTGCTTGGTTATGGTCAACTACACTTTACGGAATTTCTCAACCTAAATCAGAGGCAAGCTTAGGAAATGTTGGGAAGTACAAAATCTCATAGATGGTTAGCATGGCATATAATCACCGAGTACAATATTATTGAGATGCATAAAGTTAAATTGATAAAAATTAACAGAAGTATTTTGGAAAAACTTAAAAACTGAGTTGGCTAAAACGTCAAA
Organism: Nicotiana tabacum; assembly: GCF_000715075.1. Lineage (NCBI taxonomy): Eukaryota > Viridiplantae > Streptophyta > Magnoliopsida > Solanales > Solanaceae > Nicotiana > Nicotiana tabacum. The sequence goes on from NC_134085.1 coordinate 184,530,739, forward strand.
CAATTGTATTGCTACAAATGTCATATAAATGATTTTGATATATTGAAGTAAAACTAAACCATGTTAACATGTTTAATATCGAGGTATTTAAGAGTGTAACAGACTGTAAAATGGCTAAAGTAACTTTGTTCTGAGCAGCATTTGAAGTGTTCATGTTCTCATTATCATGAGAATAACTTTCATTTGTGTCTCAATGCAGCCAAAAGAACTGGCAGGCCTTTTGGTGTTGCTTAATCAGCTTATCTGCAAATTCAACACTGGAGTTCGAGACATTTTGGAGGAGGTTTACCCTGCTATTGCTAGTAGAGTATTTAATGTCCTCCCAAGAGATGCTTTCCCTACAGGTCCTGGTAGCAATACAGAAGTATGTGAAGTTTCTTTAGTGTAACATTTCTTGCTTTCCTGCATCATCATGTGAGAGCTTCCCTTTTGTTGAGGGCCCATGCATTCTCCAAGTCAAGACCTTCTTCCTTCCTATCTTTATTTTCGGTTGGGGTTATGAATCCATCCTTTGCATTTAGAAAATTACCAGCATAAATACCCAGAGAATAAGATGTGGTAACTCTTTCTGAAATCTTCTGTTTTAATTCATTCAGATGCTGCTGCTTCATGTTTCCAATTTCTTTAAAATGCTCAATTGTTAATAGCTCATGCCATCCTTGCCCAGTTGTGCATGGACTGTATCTTTTCTATACTTGCACATAGCTATTCACTTCTCGTCCTGGGAATATTTTTTTGTGTGGAGGGGGGTGGGGAAGATGACCATCAGTAAGTTTTTTATCAAGAAACTCAAAGGCTAATCCATTGCTACCGACCCCGTGAGAACCCCAAAGTGCAGTTACTTTCTAGCAGACACACCTTAAGTGCGGATTTTCTCAAACATTTCACGACCATGTCCAAGACCAGAGTTATCGGCAGTCAAAAGACAACTTTAACATGCATGGCCGGTCAGTTCCCAGCTCATTTACTATTTACAAATTTCATGCTTCACGCAGATTTTCAAGCGTGTTCGCCCATCACTTTTCAGAACTAGTACCAATTTACTTTTAAGAACTGGTACCAATTGTTCTTCCCTTGTTATGCCCCTATTTCCTATTGTACCAATTGTTTTGCCCTTGTTATGTCCCTGTTTTTAGTTCTCATCTATCTTCAAGTCCTACTAATCCCTTGCTTAAGTTCATGGTTAACCTCTGTAAGGTTCCTTATCTGTCCTGCTTCGATTTGGATTACCACTGATGACTGTTCGTGCGAATGAGCTCTATCAGATTCGTTGGCATTCTTTGTCCATGATTTCATGCCATTGTTATCTTTCCTTCATTCAGACTAGATTGGTATGCATCCACCTTCATTTTGTTTGAACGGTAAGACCATTGTATAGGAAATATCTGAAAGCTCAAAATTGTGCGGACCATAATCCTGGTTGGGTTATTACCATCTAAATGTATATCATGGATTTTATATTTGCTTTTCGAACTGAGGATGCTTCTTTTTGTAGTCTTGTTTACTGTCATTTCATGATAGCTGTACTTCCTCTCAGGAAATCCGAGAGCTACAGGAGCTCCAGAGGACGTTTTACACTTTTCTTCACGTGATTGCTACACATGATCTGTCATCAGCTTTTCTTTCCTCCAAAAGTAGGGTCTACTTGGATCCGATGATGCAGCTGGTATTACGAGCATCCTGTAATCACAAGGATATCGTTGTTCGTAAGGTTAGTTTAGCATTGATTTACTTATGCTATTTAGTAGTGTTCAGGAACTTCACTAAAACATGTTATATCCCACTTGTTGGAACTTGATTCTTTACCATTTTCTTATTCAGGCATGTGTACAGATATTTATAAAACTAATCAAAGACTGGTGCGCAAGACCTTATGGCGAAGAAAAGGTGAACTGTCTTTGAGCTCTACTGCAACAATAAAGATAACTTGTGCCGACTGATATGTAAAATGTCTTCTCTGTTCCAGGTGCCTGGTTTCCGAAGTTTTGTGATTGAGGCCTTTGCAACAAACTGTTGTCTGTACAGCGTCCTCGACAAATCCTTTGAATTCCGTGATGCAAATACGGTAAGTTGGTGTATTGACTAGTCTAAAAAGTTTCCTATTATCAGTTGTGGCTCAATAATGTTACCGCGTGGTGCTTTGATATGAATATTCTGCTTTTATTGTGAATCAGTTTGCTTTCATGTGGGCTGATATAATTTCGGCATTTTGTAGCTTTTTCCTTCTGGAACTGGCATTTGGTAGCAAATTGAATATATCCTTCTGTTTCTTCCTGCTGTAGCAATTTAGTTGCTCTTTTGGCATTGCCGCACTATGTAAAATTGCAAAATCCTACTTGCTGTTTGCTATTGTTATATGATTGCAAGAGTCTGATTTTCCTGTTGCATAGCTAATCTCCTTTTTCTTTTGGACTACCATGGCAGCTTGTTCTTTTTGGCGAGATTGTAATGGCTCAGAAGGTCATGTATGAGAAATTTGGCAATGATTTTCTTGTTCATTTTGTATCAAAAGGCTTCCCAAGTGCTCATTGCCCCCAAGATTTGGCTGAGCAGTATTGTCAGAAATTGCAGGTATTCTACTTTTTGTTTGACATTTTGAATTAAGTTTTAGAATTGATTTTTCCTGCATAGGACTGTCTTTTCGAAAAACTTTGTTTAAGGAACTGGAGGAAGTAGAAAACATATTTCCTTCCTCCAGTTTCACAATAAAATCTCTGTTGAAGTATCTACATGCAAACTGCAAGAATTATAATTGGATAATCCACTTTTACTGACTTTTCTTTCTATTGTTCTGTGCTTTTATTGCCAGGGTAACGATATCAAAGCGCTGAAATCATTTTACCAGTCGCTTATTGAAAATTTGAGACGTCAACAAAATGGAAGCTTGGTGTTTAGATAGCATTTCAGTAAACGATGAGATCAATCACTTTATTGTTGCCTATATGCTTCTTGTTATAACCAGCTGTCCTGGTTAAATAATTTTGTCAACAGGTATGTGTGCCAATGTACATGCCAAGCATATTATATAGAGTCAGATTCTTGTTCTGCACAATACTTTATTATAATATTTGTTATTTTTGATTTTACAGGGTTCTTTTCTGTAAATATTATTCGTTTAAGTCTTCATAGACAGCGAGGTATGGGCAAATAGAATGCTTTCATTGCAAATAGAATCCTATTCCTATTTTATTTTTAATCTGTTTATTGTCTGATGTGGTAGGTGTAAATTTGCGGAAGCAGTTTCTTGATATGAAAATGTTAATTTATCACACAATTTTGCTGCTCACGACGGTGAAGGCTGCCGAAGGCATTTTTGTGTAAATGTATTTATTTTTACAGCGCCTTGAGGGATTTTTTTTGCAGTGCCTTTGAGTTGCTTTTCTTTTCCTGCTGCTGCTTAACATTTGAAGGATTTTCAGAATGTTGCCGTGTATGTTATTAAAGCTGCAGGTTTTGGGGCTTTTGGGGGGGGGGGGGCATGGGGGGTTATGAATGCTGTCATATTAGTATCTTCGATTTAGCTTAACCGAGCTTTAGATTCATTCGATGGCAGTAAGTTTCTATTTGGGTGCTGCCAGCATTTGCATGAAGTAGTGCATTTTAATTGTGTTTTAGCTACTCCAATAGATCATTTCTTTCTTCCCTTTTTTTGGTTCAAAAGTAGGGAAAACATAGGGCCTTAGACACTCTTAGTTAGAGTTGAGATTGTTTGAAAAGCTAGTTGGAGCTTTTTGTTTGTCCGCTTGCTTGCTTTGTACATCCTGTGCGATTCTGGATTAAAGATCATTTTTTGCTCAAACTCCTGCCTGTTTAACGAGCTTGGCGTTTTAATTTCTTTTGTGGGGACTTCAAATAGCAGCTTATTGTAGTCAAAATAATTGTGTAATCGACAGGGGTCAAAATAATTCTGTCAGGTGTTTGTGTAATCAACAGGGGACTTCATAGAGCTTTTATGATATTCCGATTTGGTTTATTTTCGGATCTGACTAAGAACAGTATGCATGTCATCTCTGTAATTTCTGATGACTCCTCTTATTCCTTCGATGCTAAAATTTTCCGTAGCAGCTCCATTAGCATTTAGTTTGTAGTGGCCTACTCTTGGGGAGGTCCAATGTATGGGCAATTCAATCGATTTATTAGTTCTACTTTCCTGGCCTGCTAAGCAACCTGAATTCCATTGTCCTTGCAATGACATTAGCACTGGAAGTTGCTGTACGGGGCAAGTGAACTCATTGTCTCTTTGTAAAATTAAATATTTTATGTACATATTTTTTAAAATGGGTATAATATTAATTGTTGGTACCCATATTTCAAGAATGTTGAATGTTGCGCTTGGTTGAAGGTTTAATTATTTACCAAGCATAGGGATCAATTCCCACTAGACATATATTTCTCTCCTTTTTTTAGTAGTGCACCCATGTACTAGAAATCTTAGATCCGCCTCTGAGTATATCTATTATTGTTGTAAAGGCTCAAATATGTCATCGAACTTGACGAAATGGCCTATCTATTTACAAAGAAGAGTAGAGTACAAAGTAGGGTGGGTATTCGGTACTTTGGTTTAGTATTTCGGTATTCGGTTTATCAATTGTGTATACCAAATACCGTAACAAAGTAGTTCGGGACGGTTCAATATTTCTTATTTTGGTTCGGTACGGTTTTGGTACGTTATCGAAATAGACAATATAAATAGAGTGGACAGTGGACTGGATAACGGTTTCGATGTGCTAGTTATATAGATAATATCCCACTTATTACTTTGGTAAATATATTTAGGAATTTTTACCTCCTATAGCAAAGGTTTAACACCTTATTTATTTTAAATAAATATCATTTAAAAAAATTATATTCTATAGATACCTTTTAATGTTTATAGCAAAATATTTAATTTTGATTTCGCCCTAGCCCTAAGCCACTAAATACGCTAATCAGTTACACTTTTTTCTTTCTCTCTCTACTTTGATACATCTCATTCTCCCAAAATTTCGTGGACCTCTTCCTCTTAACCAAAATAACTCCAATAAAGGCAATACTGATATTGATTATTGGAACAACATTTTAGTACGAAACAAAAATCCATCAAAACCTTAATAAGTTTGAAGACGAAGAAGACGAACAACATTATTGCTTTGTTTGTGCTTGCAAATATGCACAAACAAAGCAACTGAAGATGAAGAAGACAAAAGCCTAAATTTTAGCGTAACCGCGTGCTATTTAATTAAGGAGAAATCACAGCCTTGGAGTTTATCAAAATCGGAATTTTACAAAAATAATCAAAATCAGAAAGGAAGAAGAAGAAGAAACATACTGGAGTTGGCGTATTATTCATGTCCACGAATATCAAAATCGGAATCTCTGATTTCTGTAATTTCTCGTTTTCTTCTTCTTTCTCTCATCGCTGCTTATGGAATCATGGTCGGAATCCGATGGGTCGTCGGAAAATTGTTGACTAAAACAGGTCGTCTGAAGTTTGGGGTTGAGCAATTTGAAGATTCTGTTACCTTTTTTTAAGAGCATTTCAATGTATCCCTCCGTATTCTATCTATTTCATTGTATCCATTGTCTCGCTATATGCCATGAATGTATTCATATGTTTTTTTTAATTAATATATTTTATGTATTCAGATGTATTATATAATTTCTCTGAAGATTGCTATGTTTTTGGGTATTTTGCGGTTGAGAATCTTTTTTATAACTGAAAAATACAAAATTTGTGTGTTATAATTGAGTTTGTTGAGTTATATTAGGAGTCTATTATGTTAATTGATTCACTTTCCGTTTTAAAAACAGTGTAATCCTCTATTTCACGCTGTGAATACAGTCGAATACAATAATCTGTCCAGCTGTAATCCCATGTTTCACTTCATGAATACAGTCGAATACAACAACTGATTAGTTGGACTTCCCTGATTCACGCCTATTTTTGCTACTGTATTCATGAATACAATAGCTTAAATACATCAAATACATCTTATAACCACAGAAAATGTATCTATAATCCGTAATATAACAAACGGTATCTATAGATGGCTAATTATTACTAAAAGATAGTGTTTATGAAAATTTCTCATATATTTATCGTGAAGGCATCAGAACATACAGTGTTAAAATATTTTAGGAGCCACTTTCTTTGGCCAATTCGCTAGAAAAGCCTCAAATTGAAATAAGTATCATAATAAAGCGAGCATGAAGTTCACTAGTGCAACAGAAAAACTCAAAACCATGCTTTTACTGAAGCTTACCCCATCTGAAGCTTTATCATCCCGTCATAACTTACAAAACTTGTATTCTTCACATAAAAGGGGTGTTGGGCTTAGGCTAGTTATTGGGTTGGAAAATAAAAATATAATTAGGCTTGAACTTAAAAATTGTAATATAATTTTTGTATCATAATATACCGAAATACCGAAAAAATCGAAACCGAAATACCAAATTAATTCGGCTCGGAATTTGGTTTTTCGAATTTTATGCCTGTACAAAGTATATATCTCTAGCTAATTAAGGCATTAATAAGGAGACCTCAAGTAATATACAACACATAAATTTCATGAGAGAAGCATATAAATTACTCTAGATGTATAGTCTTGAAATGTTTTAAGTTATACCGTATACGGAAACATCATACTTCAGAAAGAAACCAACATATAATTCTTATGAATGGGGGTAAAAATTAAAAAAGAAAAAAGAAAAAAGAAGAATGTTTAAACTTGGTGACAAATATTGCAAAGTTTTTCTACTTAGGAAGAGGGTTTCAGCATAACTATAAATGCCATGGATCACAATAGTTTCTGGAAGCCCTTGGATTTCAAAATCTCTCTCCAAGTCTTTTTCCTAACACAAACAGATGAATTTATCACCACAAAGAATAAAATCTTCCCTAAAATCTACTCTTCATATAAGTAACAATTCCTGTAATCCAGGATTGCTAGTTTGCCCGTCTTCTTTTGTCAGGTTATTATAAGAAACAATTGTGATATATATATATATATATATATATATATATATATATATATATATGTTGTATTTGCTAAAAATAGTATTAATCATATTTCCATATGAATGTATTCCTTCCCACAAAAGTCAACAATATAGGTAACTCCGATCGTGTACTAATGCTAAAAAAAATATCTAAAGTAACAATTCAGTTTCTTGTGGACACGCTTCTTGAACACTCATTAACACACTTGAAACGCATTAAAGATTTGACAGGAAGCAATGAGAATATTTCAAAGATTATTTCTTGGGGTTTCTCATTGCAGGCTTCATGTTCTTCTCCATCCAGAAAGTTGCAAAAAATAATAATTTTGTGCAATAACAAATCTTCTTCATGTTTGGGGCCTTCATTTACTAGAAAATCTGCACATTGATTTGCCTCTCTTCAGACGTGTACCGGAGTAGCTTTGCTCATTTTACAATCTCAATAATGGTCCTAAGGGGGTGAAATTTTAATTGTATATTCTACTCTTTAATAAGCTTGATAGCAAGTAGGCAATTCATCTCCACTTCTAATTCTTCCCAACCCTTTTCTTTTACTAATTTCAAACCTTATTTGTTGTTCCATACTTCTATAATGAGATTTATGTAAGTATTTTTTTTTTTTTTTTTTTTTTAAAAAACATGAATATCCCAAAAATTCTTGGTCATCCTTAAAATCACTCCAAACGCGTTTTCCTATTGAACTTTAGGGGCCTACAAGTATTTGCTTATGTTTGGCTAAACTTCGAAAATTAACTTATTTTGAAAAGTATTTTTATGAAATGTGCTTTTTGAAAAATATTTTTGGTGATAATCAATTTGTGTGTAACTAATTAATTTGCAAAGTACTTTTGAGCATCAATTAGTGTCTGATCAAAATTTTTAAAAGTGCTTCTAATAGCCTATTTGGCCGAGCAGAAAAAATTAGCTTATTTTGAAAAGTGTTTTTTCCAAAAAGTACATTTGGAGCTAAGCAGTTTGTGCTTGGCTAATCAATCTGAAAAGCACTTTTGAGCAATAATTTGTGTTTGGCCAAACTTTTCTAAAAGTGCTTTTAAGTATCAAAGTACAAATAAGGACATTAATAGATTTACATACTAGTTAATATTATAAGTAAATAAATAATCTCAATTTTTTTTATTGAAGACAATAAATAAATATTTTATTTTATTTAAGTAAAATATGAAAATAAATTTAAAAATACTTTAATTCTTTAAGATGATTCAAATATATTAAAAAATTATTGAACAAATATAGAAACATTCATCCCTGAAGTCACTATATATTAGAAAGTTATCATAATAATTAGAAGAAATACTTATACATAAATAATGCAAGTATTAGGTTTAAAATAAGTAGAGTTATTTTGGTATATACTATATTTTGTTAAGAGTATATTTAATAAGAAGAAAGTCAAAACTGCTTATATTTATGGCGAGAAACTATTTTTTTCTACTTCTCAGAAACTGCTTCTGCTTTTTTCAAAAGTACTTTTTTCCCCTCAAAAAGCTTGGCCAAACAACTTAAGTTGAGAAAAAAAGTACTTTTGGGAAAAAATATTTTTGGCCCTTGGAGAAGCTTGGCCAAATAGGCTATAAGTGTATTTATTTCAAAAATGCTTTTCAAAAAAGTTCTTTTAGGAGAAACTACTTTTTCTGTTTCTTAAAAACTGATTTTGCTTCTACTCAAAAACATATTTTTCATTTCTAAAAGCTTGGCCAAACACCTTAACTTTGGAAAAAAAATCATTTTGGCCAAAAAGAAGCTACGGGCTATAAGAATTCTAGATACTACTAACATTTATATTTTAAAATAGTCCAATAATTCTTAACAATTTACAATTAAACACCTTAACTTAAGTAAATTACTAGAACGTGCCCCCCCCCCCCCCCCAAAAAAAAAGAACTTGGGGAGGTGCGAAGTGAGGATAACAGTTTGGCAATAGGCGCGAAGTGATACTACTTGTTAGGGGTGTACACCAACCCGATAATCCGAGTCAAACCGAGAAAAATAACCCGACTATGGGTTGGTTTGATTTGGTTTGGTGTTGGAAAAAAAACCCGACCATAATTGGTTTGGTTTGGTTTTAACTAAAGAAAGTCAAACCGAAACCAAACTAACCCGACATTACATATATAGAAATTTTAGATATATTTAATATATAAATATACTTATTGTGATGTAATTTATAAATATTTCTTAAAAGATTTCATAATTTTATTTTTTGAGGTATTATTTCAAGGTTGAACTTAGAACTTTTGAATGTTCCAATAAGTTTTATAGCCATTAACACTAGTAAATTAAAGAGAAATTTTCATAAAGCACTATCTTTTAGTAGTAATTAGTCATCTATATATACGATTTGCCATATTACGGAATATAGATACATTTATGTGGTTATAAGATGTATTTGATGTATTTAAGCTATTGTATTCATGAATACAGTAGCAAAAATAGACGTGAATCAGAGAAGTCAAGCTAATCAATTGTTGTATTCGAGTGTATTCGACTGTATTCATGGAGTGAAACATGAGATTACAATTGGACAGATTATTCTATTCGACTGTATTCACGGCGTGAAATAGGGGATTACACTGTTTTTAAAATGAAAAGTGAGTCAATTAACATAATAGACTCCTAATATAACTCAACAAACTCAATTATAACACACAAATTTTGTATTTTTCAGTTATAAAAAAGATTCTCAACCGCAAAATACCTCAAAAACATAGCAATTTTCAGAGAAACTATATAATACACTTGAATACATAAATTATATTAATTAAAAAAAACATATGAATACATTTATGGCATATAGCGAGACAATGAATACAATGAAATAGATAGAATACAGAGGGATACATTGAAATACAATGAGAAAAAAGGACACTGAATACAATGAAATACAACGAGATACATTGAATTACAATGAAATACATAGAAATACAATGAGATACATTGAAATGCTCTTAAAAAAGGTAATAGAATCTTCAAATTGCTCAACCCCAAACTTCAAACACTGGTAATGCTTTTCAGCAAAGGCACGATCCACAGTGATGAACTTCAAGCCTTTCAAAGAGAATCCTTTCATCTCATATTTTCCTATAATCTCACCAACCAGGCCACGTTGGACACCATCAGGCTTGATCATGATGAAAGTCTACTCTATTTTCGCTTCTTTGATGTTCTGAAAAATGGTCTATGGAGTCTAAAAGTGCCTTCTATATCTTGTTTATTCTCCACTTCTTTTGATATGACACTAGCCCCATGTGTTCCTGCTTTAGAGTCCTTGTCGCTAGAAACATCAGAAATCATAGCTTTGGAGTTTATCAAAATCGGAATTCGGTGGAAGGAGGAGGTGATCAGAAATTTTAATGGGATGGGGGAAGAGAATGAGATGTATCAAAGTAGAGAGAGAAAGAAAATAGTGTAACTGATTAGCGTATTTAGTGGCTTAGGTCTAGGAGGTAACCAAAATTAAATATTTTGCTATAAACCTTAAAATGTACCAATAGAATATAATTTTTTAAATGATATTTATTTAAAATAAATAAAGTGTTAACCTTTGCTAGAGGAGGTAAAAATTCCTAAATTAAATAATGCTAACAAAAGCCCAAACCAAAATCAAATCAATACTAATGCTAACAAAAAACATTTAATTCAATACTACGGATGAGAATGTATTGAATATCTATTTTTTGTTTTGCAATAATTTAGATAAAATGCATTGTCACACCTCTTTTTTGCGCACCTACCCCGAAGGATAATGCACAAAAGAGTTTTTTCCAATTTAAGTAACATTATTCGAAATGAGATTATTTATTTATTTCAGAGTCGCCACTTGGGATAGATTTGGCTTTTGGTGTCCCAAGTTACCGGTTTATCTTGAATCCCAATTCGAGGAAAATATTCGACTTTCCAAATGAAGTCTGCGAACCAGAAATTCTAAGTAAAGAATTCTGTTGACCCGAGGGAAGGTGTTAGGCACCCCCGGATCCCGTGGTTCTAGCACGGTCGCTTAAATTGTTGTAATGGCTAAATATCTGATTTTAATACATGTTATAACTTATGTGCTTTTATTAACTTTAAACCGCTATTATTATTATTTTTAATAGAATTGCAACGTTGTGAAAACGCGTCTCGAACCACGTCGCAATCAATGCACCCGTGGTTGTTGACACATTTCGACTCCGTTGAGATTTGGATTTGGGTCACATAAATGTGCACCCGATTTTAAGGAGGTAATATTATTAAGAACGCGCCTAAAGAGGCTAGCGTATTATTATTTTGGGGAAGGCCGTGAAATTCTCTAAACGGCCATTCCGAATTCTAAGTATTTTATTATGACCAATTATTGAGGGCCCCGTAATTTGCATTTTTATTTGGCGAGACTCGTCTCATCATTTTTTTTATTTGAAGGCCAACCTAAAGAAAACTACGATTTTCTATTTAATTTGTCTCTAATAATAAAAGAAGAAACCCTAATTATTTAGCCTATTTTAAAGGGCCAAATCCCTATAAATCCATTTCAGATCAGCTAGGCCCAATAACTAAATAAATAAAAATATATCATTTTAGCAACTCGTTCAAGACAGCCCATATTGTGTTCATAAGGGGGCTGGACGGTTTGAGCCCATAGTGAGTGTGAGCACATGATTTTTGCCCTATATGAGAATTACTTCCAAAAAAATTTAAAATAAAACAATTTTCTTTTGTGTGCAATTTTCGTATTTTTGTATAATTATTTGTATTTATCCGCACATGTTTATTTGCTTAAATTAATAAAAAATATTAAAATATGTCGCATTTCCATTTTAGTATTTATTTAAGTTTGTTTACAAAAATGAGAAAAATCATAAAAATAAATGTACGTTGCATGTTTAGCATTTAAATGTCTAAATTGTGCGATTTTTGTCGTTAATTGTTATTTAAATGTGCGATAATTATTTTTAGAGTCAATTAGTTTTTTTTATAAGATAATTTATTTTGTAATTTAATTTAGAATTTTAGTTTTATTAATTAGGAAGTAAAAGAAAAGAGAGCAAAAAATACAAAGGAAAATCGGATTGAGCCACTTCTTCAAATTTCAACCCCAAGCCCAAAAAATACCCAACCTTCCCTATGACCCGGTCCATTTTAAACCAGATCGACCCAGTCCATAACCCAAATACCCAACACCCCCCTATCTTACACAAAACAAAACAAAAAAACCCCAAAAAACCCTAACACTAACCATCCGCCCCCCCTTCTCATCTTCTTCTTCTCCAAAAAACACCCCAAGCTCCCCTCCCATGGCTTCCCTCGTTGTTCCTGCCCTCCTCACCCATCATCCACCAGGACCACCCCCTCACAACCACCCCCCTTCACACACACACGCATCAACACATACACACACGTACACAACAACATACACACACACACACACACACTTTGTCTTCTTCCTCACCTCAAACGATCTCCCATGGCTGCCCCTGCTGTGCGTCTCCTTCTTCTTCTCCGTTCATTGCTGCTGCTCGCTTTTGCTACGTCCAACCATGGACGAGCTGCAGCTGCTCGCTGCAACCACTGCTTCCGCTTCTTCCAGCTTCGTCATCGTCGAGTTTGAGCTCGACACCCATGGATTCCGCTGCTGCCTGCGCTGCTGCCTGCCGCTGCTGCCTGCGCCACTGCAGCTCGCTGCTGCTGTCCGTTACTTCTCCTTCAAGTTCTTCGTTTGTCCGCTCGTGATCGTCTTCGGCGTCAAATGGTTTTGGTGCGATATTTGTTTCCGGGCAGATTTGTTTGCATTCGAGTTCATCATCGTTCCGATCCGGTTAGTTGGTTTAAGTTTCGTTCCCATCCGTAATTTGTTTGATATTTTTCGGATATGAAATCATTAAATGCTTGATTCTTGTTCTTGATTTGTTTTATTTTTCTTGTTTACTTTTGTAGAAAATTGTTAGTTTGATTAATTATATTGTTGATAGATTTAAGTTGAAGATTCAATTAAATTATTTTTCAATTTGTTTTATTAATTTTAAGAGGATTTAGTTTTAATATAGAAAAGTGTTAGCTTAAATCATTTGAATCCGTTGTTTGTTGTTAATAGATTTAATTCGTATTCATTTTTTTTGAAGTTCGTTTTTAATTAAGTGATTTAATGTGAAGTTATGTTTTGGTTTTAATTTTTGGATCATGTATCTTTGTTATAATTTTGTTGGATTTAATTTAAAAAGATTAATTGATTATTTGAAGATTAGTGATTTGAATATGTTTATTTGTTTTGTTTAAATTTAATTCGAAGTTTGAAAAAAGCTTGTTTGTTATTGTTGTTGAATCTTTTCATTTATGTTCATACTTTGTTTGATTGGTCTTGAATCCGAAATTAGTATAGTTTGATCTTCTTGTTTGTTGATTATCATTTTTGATTATTTCTTCAGTTTGCTTCATGATTTTGTTTAGTTTTAATATAGGAATTGTTGGTTGTAAAGTTGTTAGATTTTAAGTTCAAATAATTATTGAATTTAGAAATGTGAATATATTTGTTTGTTGTTGTTGTTGTTGTTGAATCTGAAGGTAGGTTTGTTTGTTGTTAAAGATGTTGTTCAATCAAGATAATTTTAGTTGTTTCTTTGTTGTTCATCATTTAGTTTGAATTTATTGTTGAACATTGTTAGAAATTGATCATATTGGCTATATTTTGGTTAAGATTGATTAGGTGAATTGGTTATAGCTGATGGGGGTAGTTTAGTAATTTGCAGTACATTCAGGGGTAAATTGGTAATTGCAATAAGGTCGGAGGGGTAGTTTGGGAATTGAACATTTTGAATAATTTTATGTTAAGCATGGGGGACAAAATGTAATGGGGTGTGAGTGATATAATTGTTTATGTTAGGCATGGGGGACAAGAGGTAATGGGTTGGGGTTTGATATATTTATTTAATGTAGTGGAGGACAAAACATTAGGTAGTGAGATTAAAAGGAGTATTTTGGGAATGGAAAATGGGCAGAATTGACTAAATTAATGGTCCGTTAGTCAAGCACTAATGAGACAAAAGCTTATATATTAGTTTAATGTTAGTGGAGGACAGACCCTTATATCATGCCTTAATTTACGGAATAAAATAAGGAAAAGTATTCCTTAGTGGGATTTTGTTGAAAATTGGCAGATTTTTTGGGATTTTGGTCAGGTAAGTGAAGTTTTTTCAAAGGAGGGCGGATCTGTTTGGTTATTATATATACATAGAGTGGGGGAAAAAGAAAGAGGAGATTATCTGGGAAAACAGAAAAAGAAAAGAGAGAACAGAGAAAACAGAACAGAAGGGAAAAAAGATAAAAATTGGAGAAATTTTAAAACTAAAGGAGAGAACAAAAACTGAAAAAAAAGAATCTTTTACTTTCCTTCATTGTTTGAAATCATCATTAATTATTGTTGTTTCATCGAAGCTTGAAGTTTCTTTTTTGGGATTACTACTCCACCGGTTTGCAAGCTCTATTCCTGGGTTGTTACTGTTGCTGGGCTGTTGTTGCTGTGTTGTATTGTTATTACTGTTGCTGATTCTCATCTTCATCTTCTTTTGTTTCCAATACCAGGTACACGACTGTAATACTAGCTATTGCAAGCTAATAATGTGGAAGCATGAATACATATAAAGAATGAAATTTTAAGTTTTAATTTCGTTTTTTTTGTGTGTTCTTTTTATTGATTGTATTTAAGCTATTTCATGTATTACTGAATAATAATTTGAACAAGAAAAAATAACATAAGTTAGTCTTTAATGAATCGGTTTGGCAAAACAGGTTAATTCACTAGTTATGAAAGTTTCAAGATTATCAACAGTAGGTTAATCATGAACAAGTAGCTAAATTTAGCTAAGGTATGAATTTAAATTAAATTTTGTAAATTAGGCATTAAGGCATGATTTGAGTTCATGCAAGATTAGAAGAACGTTTAAGTCTAATAAACTTTCTAATAAGATTTAGTAATTATGGTTAAATCTAGTTTCAAATGGTTGTGAACAATTAATCTCAATAGTTTTTTTAACAATGCTGGGTTTTAATCTAGCTGTATTTGATTCTTTTGAATATTAGATGTCGAATTTTTATTTTATTTATAATTTCGAAATTTTTTAGTAAAATTCCTTTTCATCAATATTTGTATTAATCTAGCAATTACTATGTCATGCTTTCTTAAATAAATAAAATAAAAACTCGTAATTAATTAGGATTTTCTTTCTTTATTTTAGAGACTAAGTTTAATAGGAAAAATGTAGTCGCTTTAAAATTTTTCCATTTAAAATAAATGAGACGAGCATCGCCAAATAAAACACACAGATTGCGGGGCCCTCACAAATGCATGAGTTAATTACTTAGAATTCGGGATCGGCCGCTTAGCAAACTCCACGGCCTTATCCAAAATAATAAATACGCTAATTGCTTTAGGCGCGCATTTTAATAATCTTACCTTCTTAAACTCGGGTGCGCATTTCATGCGATCCAAATCCAAATCCCAAAATATTGAATAAAATTGTGTTTCGGATTGCGGATGCATTTCATGTGACGCAATTCCAAGACATGTTTTTAAACGATGTTCACATTCTTTTTAAAAATATAATAATAAAGCGATAAAGAGTTAAAATTTTGCGCATAAGTTCATATTTGTATAAAATAAGATAATCAAGCCGAATATGACAGTTGAGCGACCGTGCTAGAACCACGGAACTCGGGAATGCCTAACACCTTCTCCCGGGTTAACAGAATTCCTTATCCGGATTTCTGGTACGCAGACTGTAATATGGAGTCATTCTTTTCCTCGATTCGGGATTAAATTGGTGACTTGGGACACCCTAAAATCTCCCAAGTGGCGACTCTGAAATAAATAAACAAATCCCGTTTCGATTGTCCTTTAATTGGAAAAAACTCCTTGTACCCTCGCGGGGGCGGAAAAAGGAGGTGTGACAGCTCTGGCGACTCTGCTGGGGATTCAAAATCCAGAACCACTGGTTCAGGTTTAGAAGTTCGAGCTTAGAATAATTGTTATTATTTGGCTTTATTTATTATCTGATTTTATTACATGTTTTGGATTAAATGTGCTAATTAATTGCCTTTACCGCTTTGATATTATGTGAACTGTATATAAACTGTGCCGAAACCCTTCTCTTCTTACCTCCGGGGAGAAGCTCGCTGGTCGAGACTCCCTATTCTGTTAGTGTCAATACCCGAAATAAGAAAGAGGATCGGATAAGTTACAAAGCCGGATGACCCCACGGGTCCCCGGTACATAGCCCCCTCCTCGACTCGAGTTGTCCGCTCGGGTAAGCCAGGTCTAGAACAAAGCCCAGTTTGAAACTTAGTAAAACATGACTTCATGCCGGATCCCTAGTAGGAAAACGCTTATTTGCATCACGTTGCATCTGACTTAGGGGACTCAACACAGGGGTTGGGTCCGTCTAGGACTAGCAACCTGAAATGTAAAGACCATCCTGCTGCATCCTGTTTGCTTTATGCATTTATTTGCTTTAGACTTGCATGCTGACCGGCTTTGGAAAATCAGAGATATTGAAAATTGAAAAAAAAGGGACGAAGTAACAGTGTAGAAAATTAATTACCTATTTTAGAAAGAAAAAAAAAATAGTTTGTATTACCTGGACGAAGTAACAGTATAGAGAATTAATTGCCTATTTTAGAAAAAAAATAGTTGGTATTACCTGGACGAAGTAACAGTGTAGAGAATTAATTGCCTATTTTAGAAAAAAAAAACAATAGTTTGTATTACCATGAAAAAAAGTTTTGTTTTTAAAATGATTTTTTTATTTGTTTATTTATCTACAAAAATGCCAAAAATAAATAAAAAGGTCGTATTTAAAGAATCAATTTTTCTTTTCCTCAAAATTAGGAAAAATAGGAAAATTAGTTATGAGTCAAATAAAGATTTTGCTTTGTCTAAATCCCTTAATAAATGTGCAGAATGAGCACGAGTAGGAATTCATCTGAGGCCATGGTAAATGGGATCCCTGTAGGCTTACGCATGTGGTGGAACGACTTAGAAGAATCAGGGCGAGATACAGTCAAGATGTACTTAGGAAACTTAGTTGGGCTACTGGACATTATTCCGAGAGGGGACATTATAAGGGCATTAATCTCATTCTGGGACCCAGCACACAATGTATTTCATTTCTCAGACTTTGAGCTCACACCAACACTGGAAGAACTGGCAGGGTACATCGGGAGTCCCAAAGTCCCTATGAGAGAGCAATATCTTATTGCACCAAGGACCGTGACCATACACAAATTTTTAGACACCGTAAAGATCCGCAGAGTTATACACATCCCAGAATTATCTGAAGGTTTTTGTAGTTTTGCATTCTTGTACGACAGATGCAGTCATTTTGGAGGGTTCAACAATCCTGAGGGAAAGATCTGCAGCGGGGAAAATCAGTTGAAATGGGAAGAACATAAGTGTATTGCTTTCATGGTAGCCTTTCTGGGCCTTCTGGTATTCCCTAGAAAAGATGCGAAAATCAACATACAAGTCGCTGGGGTCGTCAGCACTTTGCTCAAGCAGGACAACAGCACTCTGGCGACAATGATTATAGCAGACATCTTCCGCGCTCTCACTATTTGCAAAATCGGAGGAGGTTTCTTTGAGGGTTGCAATGTATTACTGCAAATGTGGATGATAGAACACATATGGCATCGCCCTCAGTTCCTAAAATATGAGTCGTCACAAAAGACTTGTATAGAAGAGTTTTCCACAAGGGTCAATGGGTTTAGCCTGCCAGAAGGGGTCGCCGAATGGGTCACTTTGTTGCGTTCAGTCTCAGCAAACCAGATAGAATGGGCATTTGGGTGGCTACCCATAGATGAAGTCGTACACATGTCAGCCACCAAATCTCATTTGTTGTTGATGGACCTCCAAAGTATCCAGCCTTACGCACCATACAGAGTGTTGAGACAATTGGGGCGATACCAAATAGTCCCAAAGGAAGAGGACCTCAGTGGCCAGGTAATCGAAATCGGGCCTGGTGGGCAGTTCCCTGAAGCACTCGTTCGGAGAATCTAGAATGAATGTCAAACTCTGAAAGTAGATACTCGTGTACAAGACCGGGCAAAAGGCGAAGTATCGCCAAAATACCTCACATGGTACAGAAGAGAGCTTGAGCACCAGAGACCAACTAAGAGAGCTCACGTTCAAGACTTTGCAGAATCATCGCAAGCACAATGGGGTTGGCTAGCAAAAGAGAAGGAATATCGGGTGGAGATTGGCAAGTTAAAACAGCAAATTGAGGGGCTAAAATACCAAAGCAGCTTGCAAATTGATGCTGATACAGGAGAGAAAATCAAGTTGATTCAAGAGAACAAGGCCTTGAGAGCCCGAATCCGCCAAAACAGAAGAAATGCCGGCGACCAACAGAAAATTCGGTCCAGTGAAAGGTTGATAGCAGAGTTGAGGAGTCAGGTCAACAAAAGCCGCGAAGACTTGGAGAGATACAAGGCTTGTATAACAAGAATGCGGGTCAGGTGGGCCAAAGTTACAGCAGCACGGAGAGAGCACCTATGGCAAGTGTAAGCACGTGATTTTTGACCCTCCCCGAGAATTTTCACATTTTTAGCGTGAATATGTGAAACTGGGTCTAGTATAGCTATTTTAACTATTTTTACTTTATTTCGTTACAAAAAGAAAAATTTCAAAAAAATATATATATAAATTTTAGTTTATGTATCTCTCATAAACTTGAAAAATACAAAAATTGCACTTTATTTTTGTACTTTATATAATTTCGAAAATTAAAAAAAATATAGTTCTATTAAGGTTTTATAGTCATTTTTAACTTTGAAAAATACAAAAAAAAACATTACTTCATATTTTATCTTAATATTTAAAAAAAACGAAAATTACAAAAATAGTTTTATCAATATTTTGTAGCTATTTTAAATCTTGAAAAAATATTTAAAAAATATATATAGTTTTGTTTGAATACTAGTCTTATTTTTGGTAGTTATTTTGCTTACATAGGACTAGTTAAGCAACGTTTTCCTATTTCTCGGGTCCGGGCAAAAGAATACTATTCGGGTTCAAACTACCCGGTTTTAGGCCTAATTTCGGACCTAGCCCATAATAAACCGTGTCCAGGACACGTGGGGAACCCCACCACGCGTGGGGGACATATGCCTTGAACCCCACCACGCGTGGGGCTCATTTTTATGGGCATTGTGTTACAAAACACGGACAAAAGGCCAAAGGAAGGGGAGACTTTTTTGGGAATTTTTTGGAGAGGAGGTTACTGTTCATCTTCTTCTTTCTCTTTGAAAGAAGAAGCAAGAAAACCCTACTGTCCCAACGACCTTCACCAACGTCTGAAACCACCCTCGTCGCCAAGAACCTTCACTCCCTCACGTCCGAAACAGAAAACAAAAGATCACCATCGTCTTCCTCCCTTCCTCAAGACCGAAAAAACCTAAGCAAAACCCTACTGTCATTCACCGGCGAACACCACCGGACAACCCCGACCTTAGTTGATTCACCATTTTCAGTCCAACGAAGCAACTGTTGCTGCATGCCAAGCAGCTGTGGCTGCGTTTCCGAGCAGTTTGCCGCTGCGCGTCTTAGCCTTCGTCGTTATGGTCTATCGTCCACTGCCCGTCGACCACAAGTAACGACCCAGTTCGTTCACCATCACCGTCACCTTCCCCATCACCCACTGTCGTAACCAACAAGTCAGTCCCACCCCTCGTCGCAGCCCCAGTCCCGTCGACCTCAACCAAAAACCCAGCAACGCCCATCGACCACCCGTCAAGCAGCAGCCATCGCTGCTGCGTCGTCCAACCACCCCCTTCGTCAAACACTGCCCGTTGACCCCACAGTTGTCGACCAAACAGTCCGTCAGTGAGGTCGAGTTGAAGTCGAGTTCCAGTCCAAAGTCCAAAAGCTGAGTCGAGGTCCGGTTCGTCGAGTTTGTTCTGGGGTTTTCGTTGTTGTGCCTTGTTCAGTGAAGTCCGGTTCGGGTTCCGTAGGAAGCACTATTTGTCGTTCTAGGATTGTCGAGGTTCGAAGGTTGGTGTTCTTCGTCCTTTGTTTCATTTCATTCATTTTTGCATATTATGGTTCAAGACAATAAATGAGAATATTCGATATATATGAATGTCAACAATGCAATTTTTGTTGTTGTGTTAAAAATGTTTATTCTATGTTTAGTTACTGCATGCTTAAAGTAAATGTGAGCATATGAACGAGGTTATTCTATTTTTTCATTTTTACCCTGGACATTATTACCTGTTAGAATCGTTGTTTTTTTTGTTTAACCTCGGATGATTTGATTGGTAGAAAATCGTAGTTGCTTTAAGTTTGCCCTCAAATAAATAAGTAAAATGAGACGAGCCTCGCCGAATAAAAGGGACAAATTGCGGGGCCCTCACAAAATATATGTATTAAATACTTAGATTCCGGGATGGGCCGTTTAACAAATTTCACGGCCCTCCCCAAAAATAATGATGCGTTGGTTGCTTTAGGCGCGTCTTAATAATGTATCTCCCTAAACTCGGGTGCACATTTATGTGACCCAAATCCAAATCTCAACGAAATCGAAATATGTCTCTAATCACGGGTGCATTGATTGTGACGTGGTTTGAGATGCATTTCCACGACGTTGCAAATTCCTTTAAATAAATAGAATGAGACGAGCCTCGACAAACAAAAAATGCAAATTGCGGGGCCCTCAGTAAATACTTGTTTAAAATTACTTAGAATTCAGGAGGGTCGTTTAGCGAATTTCACGGCCTCCGCAAAATAATGACGCGATAGTCTCTTTAGGCGCGTGTTTAATAATTTACTTTCTTAAAACTTGGGGTGTGCATTTCATGCGACCCAAATCCAAATCCCAAAACGTCAAATAAAATATGTTCCAGATTGTGGGTGCATTTCATGTGACGCAGTCCAAAGACATATGTTTTAAGCGACGTTCACATTCTCGTAAAAACAATAATAATAAAGCGGTTAAAAGATAAAATTTGCACATAAGTTCATATTGTATTTAAAATCAGATAATCAAGCCAAATATAACAGTTGAGCGACCGTGCTAGAACCACGGAACTCGGGAATGCCTAACACCTTCTCCCGGGTTAACAGAATTCCTTATCTAGATTTCTGGTACGCAGACTGTAATATAGAGTCATTCTTTTCCTCGATTCGGGATTAAAATTGGTGACTTGGGACACCCTAAATCTCCCAAGTGGCGACTCTGAAATAAATAAACCAATCCCGTTTCGATTGTCCTTCAATTGGAAAAAACTCCCCTGCGCCCCCCTCGGGTGCGTAAAAAGGAGGTGTGACAGCTCTGGCGACTCTGCTGGGGATTAACCCAGAACCACTGGTTCAGGGTTAAGAATTCGAGCTTAGATAAATTGTTATATTTGGCTTTATCTGATATTTACATGTTTTGAGCCTAATGTGCTAAATGCTGCTTTTACCGCTTTGATATTACTTGAACTGTACATATAAATTGTGCTGAAACCTTTCTCTCCTTACCTCCGGGGAGAAGCTCGCTGGACGAGACTCCCTATTCTGTTAGTGTCAATACCTGAAATAAGAAAGAGGTCGGACAAGTTACAAAGCCGGACGATCTCGCGGGTCCCCCGGTACGTAGCCCCTCCTCGGCTCGAGTTGTCCGCTCGGGTACACAGTCTAGAACGTATACCCAGGTTATAAACCCAGTATGACAAAACCGCTGCTGGAAATTAAACCCAGAACCACTGGTTCAGGGCTCAAGGATTCAAGCTTAGAATAATTGTTATATTTGGCTTTATTATCCGATATATATTGCATGTTTTGACATAACATACTAAATATTGTCTTTTACCGCTTTGATATTATCTGAATTGTATATAAACTATGCCGAAACCCTTCTCTTCCTACCTCCGGGGATGTGCTTACTGGTTGAGACTCCCTATTCTGTTAGTGTCATGCCCTAAATAAAAGAGGCTCAGAAAGTTTCTAAGCCGGCTGGCCTTTTGGTTCCCGGAAAGGAGCTCCTTCCTCAGCTCGAGTTGTCCGCTCGGGTACACTGTCTAGAACACCGACCCAGGTTTTTGAACCTAGTATAACAAAGCCACATGCCGGATCCCTAGTAGGAACGTTTATTTGCATCATGTGCATTTGACTTAGGGGACTCAACACAGGGGTTGGGTCCGTCTAGGACAAGCAACCTGAAAATAATAGACCATCTTTCGGCATCCTATGTGCTACATGTTGTATTCAGTCAAGGGCGAATGAGTCATTTGGTCATTTCCAGCATGATGTTATTTTAATCAAAGCATGGGGAACATTTGTGGAATCCAAGAAGCCTTGGAATTCCCTATGTCCCCCACGCTTGCTTTTTGGGAAAGCACATGGGGAACATTTGTGGAATCCAAGAAGTCTTGGAATTCCCATATGTCCCCCACGCTTCATATGTTGGGAAAAGCGCATGGGGAGCATTTGCGAAATCCAAGAAGTCTTGGAAATCATTATGTCTCCCATGCCACATTTTTGAAAGAAATAATAAATATAAAAATAAAATTACAAATAAAACAAAGCATGAAAATTCAAAAAGATTTTGTATGTTTTCATTATTTTCCACAGATTAAAAAAAATCGTGAAAAAGAGGAGAAAAAATGACAGTGTAGAGATATAACTACTTATTTTTAGAGAAAAATCAATGTCCGAGTAGTATCGAAACTCTACCGAAATTTTGAGAAAATGAAAATGAATGTCTTATTAGTTTGTTATATTAAAAGCAAAGGAAAAATAGAGAAAAAATCATCATTGTTCTGTCTTGTTTTTAAAAAAAAAATATAGAAAAGAAAATAGTTTGTTTAGCCGTAAAAATGAAAATAAAAAAAAGGTTTTGTTTTAAAATGGGTTTTTATTTATTTATCTGTTTATGAAAATGTCAAAATAAAAATAAAAATAATAAAATAAAAAGAGTTGGGCGTTGAAAGTAGTTTTATTATTTGTTGCAAATATATATATATATATAATCCAAAAAGTTTTTCTTTATATGTATATATATATCTTTATCTGTTTTTCTTTATTTCCAAAATATGTATATATATATCTTTATCTGTTGTAAGAACATTTGTCTTACCAAAAGTTTTTAGAATCCCAATTTTCAAAACAAATAATCCAAAAATATTTTCCATTATTGACTTCTTTAGAAAGTCTTTCTAGTTGTTTCTTTAAAAAATAAAATAAAAAAAATAATAAAAAAATATATAATATAAAAAAAAACAAATCCAAAAATATTTTGATTCTTTTTCAAAATTGAAAAGAAAATTCAAAATCCAAAAAAAAAAAACATTTTGAGAAGCATTTCTTTTATTAAAAGCAAAATTCCGAAAAATATTTTCTTCTTCTTCTTTAGAATAAAGAAAAAAAAAGAGCAAATGAAAATTCAAAAATATATCTTAGAAGTGTTTCTTGTAAAAAGAAAATCAATCAAAAAATGCTTCCTTTCTTCTTTTAAAGTAGTTCATTGGCCCGAACTACGCGGGTTTGATTCTCACCGGATGTGAGATACGTAGGCAACCCTCATCGGGTCCAACCCCACCTTTTGCTAAAATAGCCAAAAATCAAAAATTTTAATCTTGTCATAAATAAGTCGGGTGATGCCCAACCCACCTTTTGCTAAAATAGCCAAAAATCAAAAATTTTAATCTTGTCATAAATAAGTCGGGTGATGTCCAACCCACCTTTTGCTAAAATAGCCAAAAAACAAATAATAAAAAATGTCAAAATTTTAATTTTGTCATAAAGAAGTCGGGTGACGCTGTTTTATCAAGACATAGCCGAATGTTCCCGAAAGGGACGCCGGAAGGCTAACTTTGCATAAACAGCCACCTTTGGGTCATGTTTAGGATTTTTGGTCCAGTTGACCCACACAGCCTTATAAATCTTCGTCCCCGAGGCGCTGAAGGGCCGTGTTTACAACGCTAAGTCTTTTATTGTAATTTGAAAAGAAAAAAAAAATCAAAGAGTCAGCGGTCATGTGAATACCGTCTTTTGTCATAATAAGCCGAGCCAGCTTCGGCCGCGTCTTAAACCGTTCTTGCCGAAATAGCCTTAGAATATCTTTCAGTTGTCGAAGGGTTATTTTCGTAAAAGAATGGACAAGTTTGTAAAGTGTCGAAATAATCCTCCTCGGCCTCAAAATTCATGTGAGAGTTGGAAAGGGCCACGTTGGCAAAAACAACCATTTGGTTAAAATTAGCAAATGGAAGAAGGAAGTTGGCCATTTGTTTTTGAAGTTTGTAAACCTTTTGATTAAAATAGGCGGGTTGTTTGATTTTCAAGTTGGTAGGTCATCTTTAAACCTTTGAAACCCAGTTTGTTTTAATATGAAAAGTGAAAAGAAAAATGTTCATTATTGTTTATCTTTTATTGGTCCGAACTACGCAATGTCTGATTCATGCGGGGTCATGATACGTAGGCAATCTCCATAAGAT
Organism: Nicotiana tabacum; assembly: GCF_000715075.1. Classification (NCBI taxonomy): domain Eukaryota; kingdom Viridiplantae; phylum Streptophyta; class Magnoliopsida; order Solanales; family Solanaceae; genus Nicotiana; species Nicotiana tabacum. The sequence goes on from NC_134085.1 coordinate 184,555,171, forward strand.
TCGACCACAACAAAAAGAAAAGCAAAAAAAAAGAGAATGAAAAAAAAAACGAAATGAAAAAATGAAAAAAAAATGAAAAAATGAAAAAGAAAAAAGAAAGAAAAAAATTGGAAAAAAATCGAAAAAAAAATGATGAAAAAGAGAAAAAAGAAAAAGAAAAACAAAGGTAAATAATAAATAAATAAATAAATAAATAAATATATATATATATATATATATATATATATATAATAATAAGGACCGACTGAGTCCATTCTGACATATTTGGTGTTGAATTGTGAAGAAAGTTGAGGTGGTCGGTTTGTGCCTCAAAGAAAAATGACAACTAACGTCGAAGCTGTTACAAGTGCTCCAGAGACTCAGAGTCGGAGGGTTCCTCGTCATGAGTCACAATTTGCGACACAACAAGAGCAGTACCACTCTCCTGAGTACCACTCGTACTCGTTTGATCTTGCTGCAAAAACTGAGAAGCCTGCCCGAAAGATGGTATAGGAAGAAATGACCCGAAGAGTGAAAAGCTTAGAACAATGGTTGGAAAACATGCAAGGGTTGGCAGGCCAAAAGAGTGTTGCCTTCAAAGATCTATGTATGTTCCCCGATGTCCACTTGCCGCCTGGTTTCAAGACTCCAAAATTTGAAAAGTACGATGGACATGGAGATCCCATAGCCCACCTGAAAAGGTATTGCAATCAATTGAGAGGGGCAGGAAGAAATGAAAAATTGTTGATGGCTTATTTTGTGGAAAGCCTTACGGGAGTAGCCTCCGAATGGTTTATAGATCAAGACACGTCTCGCTGGTATGTCTGGGATGACATGGCACAGGCCTTTGTCAGACAGTTCCAATACAACATCGACATTCCCCCAGACCGCATGTCCCTTTCAAACCTGAAGAAGAAATCAAGTGAAAGTTTCAGGGAATATGCCATAAAATGGAAAGAGCAAGCAGCTCGAGTTAATCCACCCATGGATGACCACGAGCTAATTACTGTCTTTCTTCAAGCGCAAGAGCCAGATTACTTTCAAAACATGGTGTCCGCAGTTGGCAAAACCTTCTCGGAAGCAATCAAAATTGGAGAAATGGTAGAGAATGGTCTTAAGACAGGCAAAATTATAAGTCAAGCTGTTCTTAAAGCCGCAACTCAGGCTGTCCGAGTTGAGTCAGATAATCTTAGCGACACAAATGAGGAGATTGAAGAAATCATGATGACATCAGGGTCTAGAAGAGGTCCCAGGAGAACATCTCGAAAGTATGAGCAGCCTCCTCAAATTTTCTATGGCTCCCCTGAGCAGTATTATCCACCTCAGGACGCTCAATACTCTGTCGCTCCACCTCAGTATGTTGTCCAGCCACCAAAACACCCCAGGAGGCGAGCACGAGCATCACAAAATCTCCAGAAGTCTCTACAAAATTTTCAGATGCCCTATAACCCACATCCAAGCCAGTGGTATAAAGGGGAGCAAAGGTTGAAAGATAATTTTACACCAATAGGAGAGTCCTATGAAAGCTTATTTGAGAAGTTAAAGAATCATGACATGATTGCACCTACTCCTCCAAATCGTGTGGACCCACGTGCAAGAAGTTTTGACCCTTCTAAAAGGTGTGAATACCATTCCAATGTCCAGGGGCACAATGTTGAAAGCTGTCGGGATTTGAAAAGAGAAATAGAAAGAATGATCCAAGAAGGGCGGATTGTGATCAATAACAGTGACATGGAGCACTCGAACCCTATCGAGAACTTGTTGACAGAGGGTGACGATGTTGAAGCGGGTAATGGTCTTGACAGTATTGATGCAAAGCTCAGTGGCTAAGATGCCAATTTTTTTGGGAGGACGCTTCGTTCCTTGGTCAGCAAGAGAGAAGCTTGTGGTGGCTCATTTTGTTGTCATTTCTGTTGTTCGGATTATTAGGGTTATGAGTCGGATGTTGTCTTGTCCAGTTTGTTTTTAGGATTTTGTTCTGGATTGTTTTGTTTGTTTTGTTATTTAAACCATTTCACCGGTAGTCTAATACAAAGTCCGGTCTTTTATTATTTCCAGTCATCTTTTTGTTTAGTCCTTTTACCATTTTTTGTTCGATGCCGATTCTAGGGACATAACATGCGCACCCAGTTTGGGCCTAATCTTAAAAGTTAATCCAAACCCTGGAGAGGTGATCGGAACAGTTAAAGAAAAATAAGAACGGTTGAGATCATACAGAGCTCGAGTCATGTGGAACTGGGGCAAGTTAAACACAAAGGAAACCGTTAAAAGGCAAAGATTCGCCGAATTGGCATGAGGGTCGTTCATAATAATGAGAATGAGAGTGTCGCCAACGGTGCTTTAGAAGTGACAAATGAACAAACAGATGTTGAATATAATTGTCAAGTCCAGCACCATCAGAAGAGACTACAAATTTAAATCGTGTTGTTTGCATTTGGCATATTTTGAAGACTGGAATGACGAAGGCATTTTGTTCTGCTACCCAAACACTTTATCCTTCGTTACCCCTTTTGAGTCTTATTTATTTTCTTTCATACCCCTCGTTCGGAATCTGTGGCAATGAAAAAAAGAGAGAGAAAGAAAGAAAACAACAAAACGAAAAAGAAAAAAAAAAGAAAAGAAAATGATAACAAAAAACAAAGGAAAGTCAAATAATGAAAAAGAGGAATTGGGAACTACGTTTGACCTGATTCCTCAAAGAGGATACGTAGGCGCTTCACGACTCGGTCATAGATTTGAAAAATGAAAAAAAAATCAATTAAAATATCCCCAAGCAAGAAACTGGGGCAAAGGTTGCATTTGTTGTAAATAAATCTAATTCCGAAGGTTGTAACTAATAACCCAAAATTAATGTATTCTTTGAGCCTTTTATACCCTTTCTTTCTAGCCCTATCCAAAAACCCACATTACGGTCCAAAGAAAGACCTTCTGATCAGTCTCCAAAAGATGCCAAGTCAGACAAATGAAGAGTCTTACCGGCGAACATAACATTCTGTTCCACAGCAGAAAGGACTCTAATCTCCAACAGAAAGAGTCATACCGGCAACACTCCAAATCCCCAGCTGGAAAGTGATACAAATGAGAGAGTCTTATCGGTGAAAACCTTCACAGGCGCCATAAGGCGATGAAAGCTGAGAGAAAAGCCAAAAATGAGAGAGACTTGATAGTGAAAACCCTTCGGGCACTGCAAGTCGAATAAGATTAAGAATCAGATGGGGAATCACCAATTGAGGATCTTGAAAGATGATTGACGGTAAAGGATAGGCCCCATATGCATGTCATGGCCATTAGAGTCGGTATCTGCGTTTGATAGGGTTTTATTTATAGTTTCTTTTGTAAAAGAGTCATCGTTTCCTTTGTCTTTTATTTTGTTTCTGTTATCTTTCTCCTTTCATAAAAAATTTCCCCAATAGAGTCTGTCCGGTCAGAACAAGTATGAAATGACTTCAAATATGCCATCAGCTTTTCAAGATGAGATCTGACTAGTACATCCAAATGGTATAGTCAGCAAGGAACAAGCGCGAGGCCAGTGTCAATAAAGATATCCCCAGCAAAAGGGAATTGACAAAAGGATTGACGAGCGTCAAGAGGGATATCCTTGCCAAAACCAAGGTTATAAACCTCAAAGATAAGGCCCGTGAACAAAGCAAGGAGAGCAGTGAGCATGATTCGGCGAAATCCATACTAGACTAAAAGGTTGGGGAAATGCCAGTTTCCAAGCTATGCCACAAAAGAAGAGGGATATCCCCAGCAGGAAGGGATTATCCCCAGCACATAATATCATCCCCAACAAGTCGTGGAGCACAGCGCAATGAAGGAAAAAGGGAAAGCAATCCCAATAGGAGTATCACAGCCAACCACCATGTTTTAAACTAACAAATTTTGTTTGATTTGAAACAGGTAAAGGAAATGGCATTGATGCAGAAACGCATGCCACAAGGGATATTATCAAACTGAGGCAGAAAATTTTCCTTCCATTTAGAAAATTTTCTGGAAGTCAGATACCCTCAGCTGATAACATTTTACCCCCCAACAGGTAAGTAAATTAAGGGAGGTAGTCTTTGAAGGAAGAAGCTATGCAAAAACAAAACAAAAAAGGAAAAAAAAAGAATAATAAAAAGAAAAACAAAAAGAATAAAAAGATAAAAAAAGAAAAAAACAAAAGAAAAAGAAAAGGAAAGTCATCCCCGTCTAAATAATCCCCAACAGTTTTGAGGGAAGATAACACAGGTAAGTAAATAATTCAAAAAAAAAAAAGAAAGCGAAGGTTTCATTAATAGGAGACGCACTTCCTAGTTTGAAATCGTTAGAGTTCTACCCATAGGAGATGCATTTCCTCCTAAGTTCGTTTTAGTTGCACCCATAGGAGATGCATTTCCTCCTAAGTTTTAGTTTTACCCATAGGAGATGCATTTCCTCCTAAGATTGTTTTAGTTTCGCCTCATAGGAGATGCATTTCCTCCTAAGTGTGTTTTAGTTTCACCCCATAGGAGATGCATTTCCTCCTAAGGTTGTTTTAGTTTTACCCATAGGAGATGCATTTCCTCCTAGGTTTGTTTTAGTTTCACCCATAGGAGACGCATTTCCTCCTAAGTTTAAGTTTTACCCATAGGAGACGCATTTCCTCCTAAGTTTAAGTTTTAGTTTCACCCGTAGGAGATGCATTTCCTCCTAAGTGGTTGTTAAAGATAAAAAAACAAAAAAAAAAAAACAAAATCAAAATCTTAGTCTGATGAATCTTTCTCCTAAGATACCAAAAAGAAAAGACCTAGTCTGATGAACCTTCTCCTAGGATCCAAATCTTAGTCTGACGAATTTTTCTCTTAAGATAGAGACCTAGTCTGACGAACCTTCTCCTAGGATCAAAATCTTAGTCTGATGAATCTTTCTCCTAAGATAACCAAAAAAAAAATGACCTAGTCTGATGAACCTTCTCCTAGGATCAAAATCTTAGTCTGATGAATCTTTCTCCTAAGATACCAAAAAGAAAAGACCTAGTCTGATGAACCTTCTCCTAGGATCAAAATCTTAGTCTGACGAATTTTTCTCCTAAGATAGAGACCTAGTCTGATGAACCTTCTCCTAGGATCAAAATCTTAGTCTGATGAATTTTTCTCCTAAGATAGAGACCTAGTCTGATGAACCTTCTCCTAGGATCAAAATCTTAGTCTGATGAATCTTTCTCCTAAGATACCAAAAAAAAAACAAAAAACAAAAAAAAAGAAAAGAAAAACGTTTGAAAAAAAAGAGTCATTTTCCTGAAATTGGGAGCCCGCCCAATGAACAGAGGCATACATTCCAGTTTTTAAATTTCTTGCCAGGCGCCCACCTGTATAACGAGAGGAATACATTTCAGTCTTTTTCATTACAAGTGTTGAAGTTGGGAGCCCGCCCATAGAACAGAGGAATACATTTCAGTCCTTACATTTCAAGCATTGAAGTTAGGCGCCCACCTGTATAACAAGGGAATACATCCTAGTCTAGTGTTTAGTTCACTCTCAGCACTGCATCAGTAGTATCAGTGGGCTACGATTTTGCTAACGACTCACAAACCTCCCCAGTGCAAACTGGGTTAGGAAATTTTGTTTGTTTTGTTTGTTTTGGTTGTCAGGAGCCTGCCTGTAGAGCGGAGGTTGTTGTATGCCGAAGATTGAAGAAGTTAGGGGTCCTCCTGTAGAACAGCGGAACATCGTTCAAAGTCAAGCCGCAACCCATTGGAAGGCAGAAGGCTACGATAGAAGTCCCCAGCACTCAATCCAAGATAGAAGCAACAAGAAGCTCGCCCCAAGAATGCGAGTCAACAGTCTGAGAGGGTCAACAAAAGCTAGTCACAAAAACAAAAAGAAAAAAAGAAGAAAAAGAAAAAATGAATGAATCCGAAGCACGGATGTGGAGAACAGATGTGGTCTGCTCAAGAACTAGCGCCTACAACTAGCAAGTATCAAGGTTCAAATCCAAAAGTCTGTATGAAGCACCATTCAAGACTCAAGACCAAGTTTCAGAAGACTTAAGAGATAGAAATCCTTGTAACTAGTAGCTGATAGGTTTAGTTAGTCTTTTTCAGTTTTCATTTTTGTTGTAATGACAGGACCGCGGACCGGAACCTCAACGGAACGGCACCTCGATCGGCTCTTCACCTCGGTACACTTCACTATCTCTCTCATCCGAACTACACGTGGCCTGATTCCTGTAAAACCAAGGATATGTAGGCAGCTCAGATACCAGGGCTCGGTCACATTCCCTCCCTTTCCTTAAGTGTAGTCCGTCCAAGTAATGGTCGGGTCAAAAACACGTCTAGTCGTTCTTTGTCGGAAAACTCTTCGTGTTTCCAGTCAAAGAGGGGCAGCTGTAAGCACGTGATTTTTGACCCTCCCGAGAATTTTCACATTTTTAGCATGAATATGTGAAATTGGGTCTAGTATAGCTATTTTAACTATTTTTACTTTATTTCGTTGCAAAAAGAAAAATTTTAAAAAAAAATATATATAAATTTTAGTTTATGTATCTCTCATAAACTTGAAAAATACAAAAATTGCACTTTATTTTTGTACTTTATATAATTTCGAAAATTAAAAAAAATATAGTTCTATTAAGGTTTTATAGTCATTTTTAACTTTGAAAAATACAAAAAAAAACATTACTTCATATTTTATCTTAATATTTAAAAAAAACGAAAATTACAAAAATAGTTTTATCAATATTTTGTAGCTATTTTAAATCTTGAAAAAATATTTAAAAAATATATATAGTTTTGTTTGAATACTAGTCTTATTTTTGGTAGTTATTTTGCTTACATAGGACTAGTTAAGTAACGTTTTCCTATTTTTCGGGTCCGGGCAAAAGAATAATATTCGGGTTCAAACTACCCGGTTTTAGGCCTAATTTCGGACCTAGCCCATAATAAACCGTGTCCAGGACACGTGGGGATCCCCACCACGCGTGGGGGACATATGCCTTGAACCCCACCACGCGTGGGGCTCATTTTTATGGGCATTGTGTTACAAAACACGGACAAAAGGCCAAAGGAAGGGGAGACTTTTTTGGGAATTTTTTGGAGAGGAGGTTACTGTTCATCTTCTTCTTTCTCTTTGAAAGAAGAAGCAAGAAAACCCTACTGTCCCAACGACCTTCACCAACGTCTGAAACCACCCTCGTCGCCAAGAACCTTCACTCCCTCACGTCTGAAACAGAAAACAAAAGATCACCATCGTCTTCCTCCCTTCCTCAAGACCGAAAAAACCTAAGCAAAACCCTACTGTCATTCACCGGCGAACACCACCGGACAACCCCGACCGTAGTTGATTCACCATTTTCAGTCCAACGAAGCAGCTGTTGCTGCATGCCAAGCAGCTGTGGCTGCGTTTCCGAGCAGTTTGCCGCTGCGCGTCTTAGCCTTCGTCGTTATGGTCTATCGTCCACTGCCCATCGACCACAAGTAACGACCCAGTTCGTTCACCATCACCGTCACCTTCCCCATCACCCACTGTCGTAACCAACAAGTCAGTCCCACCCCCCGTCGCAGCCCCAGTCCCGTCGACCTCAACCAAAAACCCAGCAACGCCCATCGACCACCCGTCAAGCAGCAGCCATCGCTGCTGCGTCGTCCAACCACCCCCTTCGTCAAACACTGCCCGTTGACCCCACAGTTGTCGACCAAACAGTCCGTCAGTGAGGTCGAGTTGAAGTCGAGTTCCAGTCCAAAGTCCAAAAGCTGAGTCGAGGTCCGGTTCGTCGAGTTTGTTCTGGGGTTTTCGTTGTTGTGCCTTGTTCAGTGAAGTCCGGTTCGGGTTCCGTAGGAAGCATTGTTTGTCGTTCTAGGATTTTCGAGGTTCGAAGGTTGGTGTTCTTCGTCCTTTGTTTCATTTCATTCATTTTTGCATATTATGGTTCAAGGCAATAAATGAGAATATTCGATATATATGAATGTCAACAATGCAATTTTTGTTGTTGTGTTAAAAATGTTTATTCTATGTTTAGTTACTGCATGCTTAAAGTAAATGTGAGCATATGAACGAGGTTATTCTATTTTTTCATTTTTACCCTGGACATTATTACCTGTTAGAATCGTTGTTTTTTTTGTTTAACCTCGGATGATTTGATTGGTAGAAAATCGTAGTTGCTTTAAGTTTGCCCTCAAATAAATAAGTAAAATGAGACGAGCCTCGCCGAATAAAAGGGACAAATTGCGGGGCCCTCACAAAATATATGTATTAAATACTTAGATTCCGGGATGGGCCGTTTAACAAATTTCACGGCCCTCCCCAAAAATAATGATGCGTTGGTTGCTTTAGGCGCGTCTTAATAATGTATCTCCCTAAACTCGGGTGCACATTTATGTGACCCAAATCCAAATCTCAACGAAATCGAAATATGTCTCTAATCACGGGTGCATTGATTGTGACGTGGTTTGAGATGCATTTCCACGACGTTGCAAATTCCTTTAAATAAATAGAATGAGACGAGCCTCGACAAACAAAAAATGCAAATTGCGGGGCCCTCAGTAAATACTTGTTTAAAATTACTTAGAATTCAGGAGGGTCGTTTAGCGAATTTCACGGCCTCCGCAAAATAATGACGCGATAGTCTCTTTAGGCGCGTGTTTAATAATTTACTTTCTTAAAACTTGGGGTGTGCATTTCATGCGACCCAAATCCAAATCCCAAAACGTCAAATAAAATATGTTCCAGATTGTGGGTGCATTTCATGTGACGCAGTCCAAAGACATATGTTTTAAGCGACGTTCACATTCTCGTAAAAACAATAATAATAAAGCGGTTAAAAGATAAAATTTGCACATAAGTTCATATTGTATTTAAAATCAGATAATCAAGCCAAATATAACAGTTGAGCGACCGTGCTAGAACCACGGAACTCGGGAATGCCTAACACCTTCTCCCGGGTTAACAGAATTCCTTATCTAGATTTCTGGTACGCAGACTGTAATATAGAGTCATTCTTTTCCTCGATTCGGGATTAAAATTGGTGACTTGGGACACCCTAAATCTCCCAAGTGGCGACTCTGAAATAAATAAACCAATCCCGTTTCGATTGTCCTTCAATTGGAAAAAACTCCCCTGCGCCCCCCTCGGGTGCGTAAAAAGGAGGTGTGACAACAAGTAAAAAGGGACTACGAAATGAGTATTGCGAAATTGAGAGAGATAAACTCCATTCTCAATAATCGAGTCCTTAAACGAACCCGAGATGCTAGAATAGATAGAGAACGCTACTATGAGTCAATAGCCTAGATGGAAGAACAAATGGAGATGTTCCAAGATCAGCTCATTGACAATACTCGAATATTGGGACTAAAGAATCAACGGATAGAACAGTTGTGCATAGAGAGGGATAGAATCAGGGGTAGGATCAATGAGATAGGGCGCTATATCACCATGAAGTGCCTAACATGTGAAGAGATGCCCCGTGATATCCTTTTTTCCTCAGTCATGGATTATGTCCACCGGATCATGGAGGAACTAAAAAGCTTGCAAAGAAGCTTGGCCCCCAAGCCCGCGGAAAGGCCGAACGATGCCTCGCGGGCACCAAAATTCAAAGCTTTAATGTATCCCTAGTTCAATCTTGCACTTGTTTGTTTTTCTAGTCTGTTGTCTACCCATATGTTCTTTTCAAACATTCTCAAAAAAAAAAATATGAAGTCTGTATTTTCGTTTTTTTTGTGATGGCTTGTAATAGCATTATTTTGAGTAATAAAAAAATTTAAAAAAATAATTAAAAAAAATGGGTCTTTATTTTACTTATGGCACGAACTACGCTTGGTCTGATTCGTGCGGGGTCACGATACGTAGGCAATCTCCATAGGATTCGACCGTAATTATGAAAAAAGAAAAAAAAAGAGAAAAAATGGAATAAATATATGTATATCTGTCAGAACAAAAATAAGTCGGGATGATGCATGTGGTCAAAGCAAAAGCATGTTAGAAATTATTAACTGCCTAAGAGCATTGCATCCCCCCAACGTGCAATTACAATATCTGTTAAGACTCTAACACTGACAAGTTTGTTGTTTTTCCAATCAATATCAGTTAGTTGTTAGAGTGTACTGGCACCATACCATTATCAAACAAGATCGAAAGGTCCTATACCAGAAAGCATGACTAGATCAGACAACAGTGTTGAGTCGGAAAAGACGACACATCAGATGCTGAAGGAGGCGATGGAAAAAATGGAAAAAATGAGGCTAGAAATGAATGAAATGCAGATAGCCTTGGCTAGAGCCCAAAAGGGGCAGGAACTACCTGTTACTCCTACTCTCCAACCAGGACGCACATCAGAATACCCCTCTCCCGGTCCTTCAACAAGTTTCCCAAGCCATCACTATTATCAGGGAAGAGAGGCTTATGATCCCCAAGCTCCACCACCCACTCAAAACCCTCCTCCACCAAATGTTCCCGTCTTTGTGGCACCTCCCCCAGCCCCATTGCACAGATCATCCAGTGAGCCACTGTTTCAGGCTCACGACACACAATATTACCCCCTGAACTCACATTTAAAGCACCCGAGCCACATACCTATAATCCCCACTTTGAGGTCCCGACGGAGATTGAAAAGCCTGCTAAGAGCCCAGAGCAGGACGAGGTGATGCGGAAATTTAAAAGCCTGGAGAAGTCCTTCAGGAACATACACGGGTTAGGCAACCAGGTCAGCGTGGCCTACAAGGATCTATGCCTTTTCCCTGACGTTCAATTACCAGCAGGGTTCAAAATGCCCAAGTTCGATTTATACGAAGGGAATGGCGATCCTATGGCACATCTACGGGGTTTTTGTAGCAAAATTAGGGGAGCAGGGGGAAAAGATGAGCTGTTGATAGCTTACTTTGGCCAGAGTTTGAGCGGGTCGGCACTGGAGTGGTATACAAGACAAGATCCGAGCAGGTGGTACACCTGGGATGACTTGGCACAGGCTTTCGCAGGACACTTCCAATACAACCTTGAGATAGTCCCAGACCGTCTCACATTGCTAAAGTTTGAGAAGAAACCCAGAGAGAGCTTCAGGGAATTTGGGTTCCGATGGAGAGAGCAGGCAGCCAGAGTTGATCCTCCAATGAGAGAAGGAGAAATGGTTGATTACTTTCTACAAACTCTAGAGCCGACTTACTTCGGTCACTTGGTGACGTCAGTTAGAAAATCCTTCAATGAAGTGGTGAAAATGGGAAGCATGATAGAAGAGGGACTTAAGTCCAATAAGATCCTAAGTTACTCGGTGATTAAGGCAACAACTCAGGCCATTCAGAGCGGCACGGGAGGTGCGCTCGGAAAGAAAAGGAGAGAGGAGGTCATAACAGTAGAGGCGGGCAATTGGTCCAGATCTAAAGGCCCTTCCCCTCATTACCAACCCAAACCCCATCATCTAAACTACCCACACAATCCATACAACCCTCCACAACCCTACTACCCACCACAAGAACAACATTTTTCCATACATCACGCCCAAACTTATACCCAGCCTCCGGTTCATCCGCAATGGCACGTACTGGCTCCCCAACATACATATCCACCTCCACAAAGCACATATCCACCACCGAGGGCCTACAGGAATCCTTCAGGGCTAGGCTTCCGCGGGAATCAGGCTTTCCGAAACGAAAGGATACAGAAGCCAAGAACATTCACTCAGTTGGGAGAAAACTATACTACTCTATTTCACAAGTTGAAGCAGATAGGCCTACTAAGTCCTGTTGAAACCAAATTGCCAAATCCCCTTCCCAGAAATCTGGACCATTCAGTGAGTTGTGAATATTGTTCGGGTGCTCCCGGGCACAATACTGAGAAATGTTGGAAGCTAAAGATTGCTATACAAGATCTTATTGACATAAATAGGATCGAGGTTCAGGCAGCAGGGCCCCCCAACATCAATGAAAATCCGTTACCGGTGCACCATGAAGCCCACATGATCGAGTTAGTGCACGAAGGAGGGAAACCAAAAACACCCTCACAAACGGTAATGATGATTCGCGCCAGTACTAATGAAGAGTAAACCAGTGGAAAGGTAGTGGTACAGTCAGGAAAAGTATATGACAAGCCCTTTGTGATAGCAGGGAAAGGTCCATCTATTACTGCGAAGAGGCCGGAGTCAGTCAAAGCAGTGTTGTAGAGAGTAGCAAACAAACCAAGGTTGGTAGTAAAAGGGGTCCATATGGGACCAGTTGTTATTAAGCCGGTCATACAGTTGCCCATAACAAGTGAGAAGGCTGTGCCGTGGAGCTACAGTCAAGTGACGGTAACACATAACGGGAAGGAGGTTGTAGAAGACGTATGCGAGGCACAAGGGTTAACTCGATCGGGAAGGTGTTTTGCTCCCGCAGAGTTGAGAAGGGTTAATCCTGAAACAATAAAGAAACCTGTACAGAGGAAGAGGCAGAGGAATTTTTGAAGAAGATAAAGGTGCAGGATTACTCAATTATAGAGCAATTGAGAAAGACCCCAGCCCAGATTTCATTGCTATCCTTGTTAATCCATTCAAGCGATCACTGTCAGGCCTAAATGAAGATTCTGAACGAGGCCTATATCCCGGACAAACTCTTAGTGAACAACTTGAAGAAGATAGCTCACAAGATCTTTTAAGTAAATCGAGTGACATTCTCTGATGATGAGTTACCGGTAGAGGGTACTGAGCACAACAAAGCACTCTATCTGACGGTAAAATGCGAAGAATCGGTGGTCACTCGAGCATTAATTGATAACGGGTCAAGTGCCAATATCTGTCCTCTGGCCACTCTCAACAAGCTAAATGTTGCTGATGACAGGATCCGCCAGAACAGTGTCTGTGTCCGAGGTTTTGATGGGGGCGGCATTAACACAGTAGGTGATATCGTACTGGAACTAACCATTGGCCCAGTCGAGTTCACCATAGAATTTCAAGTAATAGATGTGGCAGTGTCATACAATCTTTTGTTGGGGTGACCATGGATACATGCAGCTAAGGCAGTGCCTTCTACACTGCATCAAGTGGTCAAATTTGAATGGGATAGGCAAGAAATTGTGATACACGAGGATGATGGCACATATGCCATCAGTGATGCTATTGTGCCCTTCATAGAAACCGACGATGATAAGGGCCCGTGGGTTTATCAGGTTTTTGATACAGTCTCGGTAGACAAAATTCCTGAGGGCAAGAGCCTTCCACTTCCCAGAATCACAGCTGCAGCCTTCATGATAGCAGCAGAAATGTTGAATAATGGGTTTGTACCAGGAAAAGGGCTGGGGGTTGATTTGCAGGGAATGATCCAACCAGTTTCTTTGCCCAAGAACCTGGAAATTTTTAGGTTAGGATTCAAGCCTACCGCAGCGGATGTGAAGCGAGCTCGCAAATTGAAGAAAAGAGTTTGGGTCCTTCCTAAACCAGTCCCACGCCTGTCCAGATCATTTGTCAGAGCAGGATGCAGAAAGTTGCCAGTCCCGGAAGTTCTTGGACCTCTGATGGGGCCAAACGGAGATTTGAATGAATGCTTTGGAAGAGTGTTTGCCGATGTCAACATGATAGAAGTTGGAGAGGGCTCCAGTAAGGCATACATACAGTTTGTGGGTCCCAAAGTCAAGGTCAACAATTGGACGGCTACTCCTCTTCCTATTTGGAGGGAGTCTTGGTAGTTGATTCTGATTTTCCTTTTCTATTTTCTGGATTATTCCAGGGCTGTAATCCAGATTTCTTTTTATTATATCAAATACAGTGTGAAGCCTTGTTATCCCATAAATAAAACGAAAAGTTTCTTCTTTATTTCTTTTCTTATTTGTTATTATTTTAATTTTTGTTTCTTTCGTTTCTTTTTCTGAACAGTTCTTTTCATACTGGTTCTAATGACATGGCATGCACAACGGATCTTCAACTTAGTCTAAAAGATCAATTTGATTCCGAATTAACCATGCAAAAGGTCGATTATGATAATGAATCAGAATACGATGAGGATGAAGCATTCGATGAGATAAATAGGGAGTTGAGCCAGTTTGAAGAAAAATACAAACCCAACTTAAATGATACAAAAGCCATCAATTTAAGGGATGTCGGCGATATCAGAGAAACTAAAATAAGCATCCACATCACACCAAATATCAGGGAGGAACTGATCAAAACACTTATTGAGTTCAAAGACGTTTTTGCATGGTCATATGATGACATGCCGGGGTTAAGCACATATTTAGTGGTTCATAAATTGCCCACTGACCCGGCATGCCCTCCTGTTAAGCAAAAATTGAGGAAGTTCAAAACGGATGTGAGTGTGAAGATTAAAGAAGAAGTAACCAAGCAGCTGCAAGCAAAGGTTATTCGTGTCACTCGATATCCTGATTGGTTGGCTAATGTGGTGCCGGTACCAAAGAAAGATGGAAAGATCAGGGTGTATGTCGATTACCGCAATCTGAATAGGGAAAGCCCTAAAGACAACTTTCCTTTACCCAACATCCATATCTTGATCGACAATGTGCCGGACGTGATATCGGATCTTTTGTGGATTGCTATGCTGGGTATCATCAGATTCTGATGGATGAAGAAGATGCGGAAAAGACAGCCTTCATTACGCCGTGGGGAACTTATTGCTACCGGGTAATGCCATTTGGTTTGAAGAATGCTGGGGCAACGTACATGAGAGCAATAACCACTGCGTTTCATGACATGATCCACAAAGAAATCGAAGTGTACGTAGACGATGTAATCATAAAGTCCAAGCATCAGGAAGACCACGTAGCAGACCTAAGGAAGTTCTTTCAAAGACTTCGAAGGTATGATATTAAGCTCAACCCGGCTAAATGTGCATTTGGTGTTCCATCTGGGAAGCTTTTGGGATTCCTCGTCAGTCGGCGAGGTATTGAACTGGATCCGTCAAAGATCAAATCTATCCAAGAGTTGCCACCGCCGAAGACAAGACAGAAGTAATGAGTCTGTTGGGAAGATTGAATTATATCAGCAGATTTATTGCTCAACTCATAGCAACTTGTGAACCCATTTTTCGGCTGTTGAAGAAGGATGCTACAATAGGATGGACGGCGGAATGCCAGGAGGCATTCGACCAGATCAAAGAATATTTATCAAATCCACCTGTATTGGTTCCCCCTGAGCCAGGAAGACCATTAATTCTTTATCTAACGGTCTTGGAGAATTCTTTTGGTTGCGTGTTGGGGCAACACGACATTACAGGAAGAAAAGAGCAAGCCATCTATTATCTCAGCAAGAAGTTTACAGTATATGAGGTTAAGTACACTCAACTCCAGAAGACATGTTGCGCCCTAACCTGGGTGGCCCAGAAGTTGAAACATTATTTATCCTCATATACTACTTATCTCATTTCCCGGTTGGATCCGTTAAAGTATATTTTCCAGAAGCCTATGCCCACAGGAAGGTTAGCAAAATGGAAAATATTACTCACGGAGTTTGACATCGTCTATGTGACGAGGACAGCCATGAAGGCCCAAGCGTTGGCAGATCACTTGGCTGAGAATCCTGTTGATGAAGAATACGAGCCGTTGAGGACATATTTTCCTGACGAGGAAGTAATGAATATAGATGAGTTGGACTTACCTGAGGAACCAGGTTGGAAGCTTTTCTTTGATGGAGCCGCAAATGCGAAGGGAGTTGGAATAGGAGCAGTGCTTATTTCTGAAACAGGACATCATTATCCTGTTACAGCTCAACTGTGTTTCTATTGTACCAACAACATGGTTGAGTATGAGGCATGAATTTTGGGTTTGCGATTAACGACAGACATGGATGTCCAGGACATTTTGGTCTTAGGGGACTCGGACCTCCTGGTGCATCAAATTCAGGGTGAATGGGAAAGACGGGATTCGAAGCTCATACCATATCGACAATGTTTGCACGATTTGAGCAAGCGATTTCGATCAATGGAGTTCAGACACATCCCAAGAGTTCACAATGAGGTTGCCGATGCATTGACCACTTTAGCATCAATGTTGCATCACCCAGACAAAATTCATGTTGACCCGTTGCACATCCAGGTTCGTGATCAGCATGCCTATTGCAACATGATAGATGAAGAAGTGGATGGCGAGCCATGGTTTTATGACGTCAAAGAGTACCTCAGGATGGGGATATACCCTAAGCAAGCCACCGGAGATCAAAAAAGAGCCATTCGGCGATTGTCAAATGGTTTTTTCCTCAGTGGGGGAGTGTTGTACAAAAGAAACCCAGATTTGGGATTGCTGAGATGTATAGATGCCAGTCAAGCCACGACAGTTATGACCGAGGTACATGCTGGAGTTTGTGGGCCCCATATGAGCGGATATGTGTTGGCAAAGAAGATTCTACGAGCGGGATATTATTGGCTCACTATGGAGCATGATTGTATCAGTTTCGTACGAAAATGCCATCAGTGTCAGATACACGGAGATCTGATTCATTCTCCACCAACAGAATTGCACACAATGTCAGCACCATGGCCATTTGTGGCATGGGGCATGGATGTCATTGGGCCTATTGAGCCGGCAGCTTCGAACGGTCACAGGTTCATTCTGGTGACCATCGACTATTTTACTAAGTAGGTTGAAGCCAAAACTTTCAAGTCAGTAACCAAGAAGGAAGTAGTGGATTTTGTCCATTACCATATCATCTGTAGATTTGGGATCTCGAAAGTGATAATCACGGACAATGGTGCTAATCTTAATAGCAATTTGATGAGAGAAGTATGTGAACAGTTTAAGATTACACACCGTAATTCCACACCTTATTGTCCCAAGGCAAATGGAGTTGTTGAAGCGGCCAACAAGAACATCAAGAAGATACTGAGGAAGATGGTAGAAGGATCCAGGCAATGGCATGAAAAATTACCATTTGCATTGTTGGGTTATCATACTACCGTCCGGACCTCAGTAGGTCCAACCCCTTATTTGTTGGTATATGGAACTGAAGCAGTAATACCGGCGGAAGTGGAAATTCCATCCTTTCGGATTGTCGCCGAGGCTGATATTGATGATGATGAGTGAGTCAAAACCCGTTTGGAACAGTTGACCTTGATTGATGAAAAGAGATTGGCAGCTGTGTGTCATGGCCAGTTATATCAAAGGAGAATGGCAAGAGCCTACAACAAGAGGGTGCGCCCCAAAAAATTTGAAGTGGGGCAACAAGTGTTGAAACGAATCCTGCCACACCAAGCAGAAGCAAAGGGCAAGTTCGCCCCGAATTGGCAAGGACCATTCATTGTAACCAGAGTGTTGTCCAATGACGCTTTATGTTTAACAGATATCGAAGGGAAATGCGTCGACATGGCTATCAATTCCGACGCAGTTAAAAGATATTATGTATGATCTCTTTTGATTGTAATTGTCATTTGTTTGTGGTTGGCATTTATTGGAGAATGAAATGACGGAGGCAATTCTTTCTTCTATCCAAACACCTTAACCTTTGCTTACCCTTTTGAACCTTATTTATTCTTTCATATCCCTCTTTTGGAGTCAGTAATTAAAATAAAAGATAAAAAAAAGAAAAACAATAATAAAGACAAAAGAAAAATCACAAGAAAAACAAAGGAAGTGGGAACTACGTTTGACCTGATTCCTCAAAGAAGGATACGTAGGCGCCTCACGGCTCGGTCATAGTGTAACCAAAAATAAAAATCCCCAAGCAAGAAGAACTGGGGCAGAAGTGGTGGAAAAAAAGAGTTTGATTCCAAGAGTTGTACTGTTTTGCCCCTCCAAATTATTTTAAAACTTTTTGATACCCCTTTTCCTTTTAGCCATACACAAAAAAAAACCATATTGTTGTCCAAAAAAAGACCTCCCGATCAGTATCCGAGAATTGCCAAGTTCATGTACATGGAAGTCGGGAACAACACTCTGATCCCCAGCAGAGAAGAGGATCATAAACGGGAAATGAATTGATAGCCGAAAGAATCCCCAACAAAGAGCGTCATATCGACAAACGCTCTAATCCCCAACTGAAAAATAAAATAAAATGAGAGAGTCTTATTGGTGAAAACCTTCACAGGCACCATGAGGCGACGGGATTTGAGAGAAATGAGAGAGTCTTATTAGTGAAAACCCCTCGAAAGACACTATGAGGCGACAAGGCGAGGTTGGCAGAAAAGGTCCACCTTTGGCAAAAGTTGGGTAATTATTTATCACCAGCGAGATAAGGCCATCCGAAAGATTGATTGATACAAATAGACTGGGTTGATCAATCCGGAATGCACGACATAATCATTGGGATTGGTTATATCATTCAGATAAGTTCTTTTCTTTTCTTTTTCCCCAGTGTTTATTCAGAAAGACTTCTTCTTCTATCTTTAAAATTATCACTCTTTCATTTCTTAGTTTAAAAGTTTTCATTTCCCCAGTAGTTTATTATTTGAAAAGGATTTTCAGAGTTTACTACCAATTGCCAAAATGGTGCAAGGCGAAATACGAAAAGGACAAGCCAAAGATAAGGTGACAAAACGAAAGGAAGTTTGTCGCAAGACCAAATGATGAATGGGTCTAGATCCTAAGAGGCCCAAATTTCCAAGGGAAGTTATGGATCAAATTCCAAGATGATCCTCAGCAGATTTTCGAGATACAGGGACAACTCCGACAGATTCTCGTCCAAGCTCCACAATGGTCGGACGACACGGAGCGGGGAAGGAAGAGGAACGACAACCATCCCTAGCAATCAATATTCTCCCTAGCAAGTTTTATAGCAATGAAAGGAAAAGAAAAGGGAAAAACCATCCTCAGCAGAAGTGGCACGACCACTCGCCCCCATTTTAAACTAATAAATTTTTCTTTGATTTGAAACAGGGAAAAGAAATATTATTGACCGCAGGAAGACAGGGTCACAGAGAAGATCATCAAACTGGGGCAGAAAATTTTCTCTCATTATGGAAATTTTCTTAAAATCAGATAGTCATTTGGGAAAGAGAAAAAATAACACAAGTGTTGAAGGAAGCAAAAATCCCCAGCAGTATACGAGAAGGGAGATACAAATTTTAAGAGAAAAGCAATCTTGGAAGAAGCAAGATAATCAGTATCATCCCCACCATTGTTAAAAGGAGAAAGATAATTCCCCAACAGTGTTATTCCCGACAGGTTTCAGGGAAGTGAAAGCACCAGCTTTAAAGGAAATAGTCTTTAAGGAAGGAAAATGACACATTGATGAAATAAAATATCGGTGTTATCCCCAGCAATTTTCAGAGGAATAAAACACCAATTTTGAAGGAAGGAGTTGAAAAAGTCAGGAGCCCGCCTGGAGAATGGAGGTGATAAAATGTAAGAAGTTGAAGAAGTCAGGAGCCCGCCTAGAGAATGGAGGTGATAAAATGTAAGAAGTTGAAGAAGTCAGGAGCCCGCCTGGAGAATAGAGGTGATAGAATTTAAGAAGTTGTTGAAGTCAGGAGCCCGCCTGGAGAACGGAGGTTGATATATTTTAAGTTGAAGAAGTCAGGAGCCCGCCTGTAGAACGGAGGTTGTTAAATTTTAAGTTGAAGAAGTCAGGAGCCCGCCTGGAGAATGGAGGTGATAAAATTTAAGAAGTTATTGAAGTCAGGAGCCGGCCTGGAGAACGGAGGTTGTTATATTTTTAAAGTTGTTGAAGTCAGGAGCCCGCCTGGAGAATGGAAGTGTTATTTTTAAGGATTGAAGAAGTCAAGAGCCCGCCTGGAGAATGGAGGTGTTATTTTTAAGGATTGAAGAAGTCAGGAGCCCGCCTGGATAATGGAGGTGTTATTTTTAAGGAGTAAAGAAGTCAGGAGCCCGCCTGGAGAATGGAGGTGTTATTTTTAAGGATTGAAGAAGTCAGGAGCCCGCCTGGAGAATAGAGTTGTTATTTTTAAGGATTTGTTGAAGTCAGGAGCCCGCCTGGAGAATGGAGGTGTTACATTTAAGTTGTTGCTGAAGTCAGAATCCTGCCTGCAGAACGGAGGTTGTTATATTGTTAAAGTCAGGATCCCGCCTGGAGAATTGAGGTTGTGTCATCTTTCAAAAGTTAAGATTGAAGTCAGGAGCCCGCCTGCAGAACAGAGGAATACATGTCAAGATCAAGCAGAAGGCAGTAATGAGGAGGGTTACAATAAAAATCCTCAGCATAACAAGCTTTAATACAGAAAGCAGCGTCCCCAGCAGACAGAACGGAATAATAAAACTTATACTCAAAAAGGCAAAAGGCCAGTGTCGTCCCCAGCAGTTTTCGAAAGAAAGGCACCAGAGGAAACACAAGCCAACAAGAAAGCAAGGAAACCAGAGCAAGGGGAAGACAGATAAGATCTTGTAATCCGTAGTCTAACCTAACTTCTTGATTTTTCTTTTAAGCATGGTGTAATAAGGAGATCAACAAACAGTAAAAGTAGCATGCAACAGCAATAACATTGCAGTCCCATGGTAGTCCCAGCTGTCACACCTCCTTTTTGCGCGCCCGCCCCGAAGGGTTAAATGCGCGAGCGGAGTTTTTCCAATTTAAGTGACAATATTCGAAATGGGATTATTTATTTAATTCAGAGTCGCCACTTGGGAAAGGTTTGGCTTTTGGTGTCCCAAGTCACCGTTTTATCTTGAATCCCAAATCGAGGAAATTTTCGACTTTTCCAAATGAAGTCTGCGAACCAGAAATTCTAAGTAAGGAATTCTGTTGACCCGAGGGAAGGTGTTAGGCACCCTCGAATCCCGTGGTTCTAGAACGGTCGCTTAAATTGTTATAATGGCTAAATATCTAATTTAAATACATGTTATGACTTACGTGCTTTTGTTAAGTTTAAATCGCTTTTATTATTATCATTTATTTTTATAGAATTGCAACGTCGTGAAAATACATCTCGAACCACGTCACAATCAATGCACCCGTAGTTGTTAACACATTTCGACTCCGTTGAGATTTGGATTCGGGTCACATCAATGCGCACCCAAGTTTAAGAATGTAATTTATTAAGGGCACCTAAAAGGGTCTAGCGCGTTATTATTTTGTAGAAGGCCATGAAATTCATTAAACGGCCTATCCTGAATTCTAAATAATTATTATGGTTATTTATTGAGGGCCCCGTAATTTTGCATTTTTATTTGGCGAGGCTCGTCTTATTATTTACGAGAGGTATCCTAAAGTGGCTACATTTTCTATTATGTTTGTCTCTAAAAAATAAAAAAGAAAAAGAAAAAGGTACGTGCTAATTTACTTAACCAAATCCGAATTTCCTGTCAATCATTTGATTCATTTGGTGAATTGTTTGCAAGATGAAAAATGCAGTATTTCGCGGGCCCTGTCTTTGATTTTAACGAAAATGACATACAGGCTGGTGAAACGCTACATACTCCGAACATTTCTTGAGTTGAATTTAGCTAAACTTACTTAGGCAAGATTAAAGGGATTAACTACTAGGCATTGTTACTAATGGGATTTGAATGTGATCTTATGTACTACCTAATGAGACACAACAAAAGGACTAAAATAAAACAAGGCAGCATAGTATAAGTTTGGAGTATCTATACCCCGTATTAACAAAACAACTACAAACTAAAACATGAAGGACTAAACTCAGATGAGTGTTAGTTAACATACATTTTCGTACTTGTTGAATTGTAAACTAACAACTACACAGGCCCATTAATATACCACAAATATTACAACAAATAACTTTGAACTTCTTCAACCCTTTTTCATTTCATGCTTTCAAACTGTTTCGGTTACACCAATATGGGGACTTGAAATGTGTACCTGGAAATACTAAAATGCAAAGGAGAAGGAGAAGAAGGTAGGGAAATCAGCAGCAGCAAGAAACAGAACTAGCAGTAGCAGCAGGACAGAAATGCAGCAGCAACAGGAAACAGAATAGCAGCAGCAAGAATCAGAGTAACAGCAGCAATCAGAACAGCACAACAGAAAGGATTCTATTACGAGGTGGAACTAGAGTTGAAGAAGAAACAACCAAATGAAACAGCACACAGTGTGATGGCAACAACACTCCAGACAATCCAATTCCGGGATATACCAAATGCAACAAAACACTAACAATAATCTCGATTGAAACTTAGAAGAAGCAACACTGCCTAACGTATTGACAACAGATGAACTTCAGACAAACAAGACCAAGTTTCTGATTTCCTAATCTATTTTATCTCTTTCTTGCTCTCTTTTTCTTTTCTATCCTCACAGTGTGTGTATTTTTCTCCTCTTCTCTCTTAGGTCTGTCTGTGTCTATTCCCTCTATGTGTTTTTTTTAGCCTCTAATCCTCCAGCTTCTTTTTTTTTTCTTTGTGTATCTCTCTCTATCACCCTCCCTATCTCTGTATGCTCTCCCCTCTTTATAAGCCTTAACACTACCCCTTTTAACAGCCTGTTTTAGAATATCATCACACCCCTCCCATGTGCCTTCCCTTTTCAGTTCCACTTTAGCTAATTAAGTATTAAAACCCCATCATTCCCTTGGAAGGCTTAACTTTTAAAAGGTTTAATACTTTTAAGCTAAAACAAGGTATGGGCAGTAGAATACATCTGACAGCATATGCTGTCAAACCATTTTTAACTCAAAAACCCTTTTATGCAGGAAACAGGCTGTGCACAATGCACATGCTGTGCACAAGTGAACATGCCATCAACTCAGATTTCAATTAAAGATCAGGCCTTAGGTTTCTGAAGTCATGTTAACAACTATAAGTAACTGAACTTGGTTCTTAATTGTTTCAGGCAAATGTTCAACAGAAGCAAATCGATTTATTTCGTTCAGGCAGTTGAAACTAATTGACGACTCATGTCGACTCAACTATATTAGCATTAACATACACAATCATAGCCAAAAATCAGACATTCAAAGTATAGGACACATGACTCGACTTATACTGATTAAACAGAACTGTACTTCGAGGAATCAGTTAATCAGTACAAATTTGAAATTCAAACTAATTGCACAACAAATACATATGCCTTATCAGAATAGAAGGGGGGATTCAGACAAACACAGAGGTTCAGGTAAAGTGGACAAACAAAAGTTGATAAAATTAAAACAAATATGAACAGACTTTTAAAACAAATCACACGGACTGAAACAAGTAAATGAAAGAAAGCAAACTCACCTTAAAACTCGAAAAATCAAAAGTTTGAACTAGGATTTGGACAGACCTTTCTTAAGGCTGAACGGACTTTAATCGAAGTGTTTCTCAGATGAGAAACACTTCGATTAAGGTCCATTAGACCTTAATCCTTCGGTTTGAACAAAGTGGACCAGTGACGGAGGAACACAAAATTTCCAAAACTCAGATCTGGGATTCATGCTTCCCTGATCAGATTCGGACCAAACAAAGTATGGTTTGGTCACGAGGGGGGTCTGGGGAGTGTCTGGTATGAATTTAAGGCAGATCGGTGTAGATTAGGTTCCGACTCGAATCTTCAAATGAAGATTCGAGAAGGTGGGATAGGATTCGAGGTGTGTGGTTGATAGATTTGGGTTCAGGACGACAAGGGGGTTCTATGGTGTTAAGGGCAAGGTCACCGGCATCCGTGCCGCCGGCTTTCATGCTGAAGGATACAGGGGCGGCTAGGGTTTGAAGGGGACGGGTTTGGTGAAGACGAAGGTAGGGGTGTTGGCTAGGGGGGCAGGGTATGGTAAAGGGTTTATATAGTTAGTGGGTGGGCGGATCTCAACCGTTAGATCAATCTAGATCTACGGTCTGGATCTGAGGGCTTAAGTGGAACGGTGTCGTTTTGAGGGTAAAGGGTTTGGGTTGGTCCGGGTGAAAACGGGTCGGGGCCATTAGTGGGTTAAGGGGAGGTGATCGTGGCCGTTGATCAATCTGAGATCAACGGCCCAGATCAGTTTGGACCAAAACGGCGTCGTTTGGACACCCTGGGTATCAGCTGGACTGGACCGGCAGGCCTGGTTTGGGAATTGTTTGTTTGGGCCAATTTTAATAAATTGGCCCAATCCGGAGGAAGAAGATTATTTCTTTTTTTTCTTTTTTTTATTTTGAAAACAAAACTTAAGCAAAAAATCAAATTAAAAATTAAATACACACTCAATACAATTATTTGCACGCACACTAAAATATTTCAAAACAGGTAAAATTAAACAAAATAAAATCACGGACGAAGATGCCTATTTATGATTTTCTATTTAACGACCGGATTATGGTTCGAATTATGCATGACACACACATTTTTTGTATTTTGTTTTAATAAAGTAAAAATGGGCAAAAATCGCAAATAACCAACAAAGTGCCATGTAAAAATCCAAAATTTGTACAGCGGGGCCAATTATTATTATTTTTTATTTCTTTTGGAGCGATTGTCGTGCGAAACAAAAATCACGTGCTCACAGCTGCCTCTCTTTGTTCGGAAACACGAAGAGTTTTCGTGCAAAGATAAAGTGAGCGTGTATGAGCGATTTTTGCCTGTGGACCACTCCGTATGAAGCATGTTTTTGAAGGATCTGACCGAATCTTGCTTCAAAGATTTCCTACATATCCTGGGCTAAACAGGAATCAGGTCAATGTAGTTCGAGGAGTTTTGGTAGCTGGGACTACCATGGGATTGCAATGCTTGCTGCTACTGCTGTTGCTGTTGTCACTGTTGCGTCACTGACCGCCTTATTACAACCAAACGAAAATTAGAAATTGAACTAGCTACTTATATGCATGTCAACTGCTAGTTACAAGATTCCTATCTATGATTCTTTTACGACTTGATCTTGGGTCTTAGCTGATTCTGCTTGTAGACTCCGATCTGAATCTTGATGCTTGCGAGTTGCGGCGACTTGTTTAACCTCTGGGATACTGAGTGAGACGCGATCGGCAGGGTTCAGGACCTTAATCAAATGTTGGAGTCAATCTACCTTCCATTTACTCTGATATCTCGGGACATCTTCTTTTTTCTTTTTTCTTTTTTTTTCTTTTTCTTCTTTGATTCCGAACTGGGAGTCATCTCGTGGTTCATTTCGATCCATGTGGCTCGAGGTCAGACCTGCGGGAGAAAACAAACGAACAAAATTTTCTGCCCCAGTTTCACTAGGAAAATTTCGTTAATTATTCGCCAGGAAGTTCATAAAATTGATGAAAGAGGATATGCATGCTCAGTTCAGGGTTGGAGCCCTAATACCGACTAGCTGGGGAAAGGTTCAGTTTAGGGTTTAAAACCCTAACGCCGAACAAAGGAAGAATTCAGTTTAGGGTTTAAAACCCTAATGCTGATTGCATGGAAAAGCTCAGTTTAGGGTTTATAACCCTAATGCTGGCTGAAAGGAAAAAGTTCAGTTTAGGGTTTAAAACCCTAATGCTGACTAAAAGGAAAATTCAGTTTAGGGTTTAAAACCCTAATGCTGATTACATGGAAAAGCTCAGTTTAGGGTTTAAAACCCTAATGCTGGCTGAAAGGAAAAAGTTCAGTTTAGGGTTTAAAATCCTAATGCTGACTAAATGGAAAATTCAGTTTAGGGTTTAAAACCCTAATGCTGATTGCATGGAAAAGCTCAGTTTAGGGTTTAAAACCCTAATGCTGGCTGAAAAGGAAAAAGTTCAGTTTAGGGTTTAAAACCCTAATGCTGACTAAAAGGAAAACTCAGTTTAGGGTTTAAAACCCTAATGCTGATTGCATGGAAAAGCTCAGTTTAGGGTTTAAAACCCTAATGCTGGCTGAAAAGGAAAAAGTTCAGTTTAGGGTTTAAAACCCTAATGCTGACTAAAAGGAAAACTCAGTTTAGGGTTTAAAACCCTAATGCTGATTGCATGGAAAAGCTCAGTTTAGGGTTTAAAACCCTAATGCTGGCTGAAAAGGAAAAAGTTCAGTTTAGGGTTTAAAACCCTAATGCTGACTAAAAGGAAAATTTAGTTTAGGGTTTAAAACTCTAATGCTGATTGCATGAAAAAGCTCAGTTTAGGGTTTAAAACCCTAATGCTGGCTGAAAAGGAAAAAGTTCAGTTTAGGGTTTAAAACCCTAATGCTGACTAAAAGGAAAACTCAGTTTAGGGTTTAAAACCCTAATGCTGATTGCATGGAAAAGCTCAGTTTAGGGTTTAAAACCCTAATGCTGGCTGAAAAGGAAAAAGTTCAGTTTAGGGTTTAAAACCCTAATGCTGATTGCATGAAAAAGCTCAGTTTAGGGTTTAAAACCCTAATGCTGATTGCATGGAAAAACTCAGTTTAGGGTTTAAAACCCTAATGCTGGCTGAAAAGGAAAAAGTTCAGTTTAGGGTTTAAAACCCTAATGCTGACTAAAAGGAAAACTCAGTTTAGGGTTTAAAACCCTAATGCTGATTGCATGGAAAAGCTCAGTTTAGGGTTTAAAACCCTAATGCTGGCTGAAAAGGAAAAAGTTCAGTTTAGGGTTTAAAACCCTAATGCTGACTAAAAGAAAAATTCAGTTTAGGGTTTAAAACCCTAATGCTGGCTGAAAGGAAAAATTCAGTTTAGGGTTTAAAACCCTAATGCTGATTGCATGAAAAAGCCCAGTTTAGGGTTTAAAACCCTAATGCTGGCTGAATGAAAAAGTTCAGTTTAGGGTTTAAAACCCTAATGCTGACTGGTTGGGGATAAAGCTCGAGAATACTACACGATCTATTTTTGAGTTTTCTTGTTTTAATAGAAGATAAAAGGGAGTTTCGTGGAAGCTTACCTTTCGAGTGAATTCATCATTGTTGAAGTACTTCCTGTACCCGTGTACATTCTTCTTTGGGCGACACCTGCTTCTTGCACGATTGTCTTGGATTAGACCTGTTTCAACCTTTCAAACAAAGAATCGTTTGTTAGTTCGGAAATGACGGTCGGTTTGGTGACCTTGATCGTTCCCAGTTGCTTTCTTGCATCTTTATTTCTGTCGTGAAGTTCCGCCATTGATTTGATTCGAATGGCGAAACCCTTCCAGACTGTTCAGGCTTGTATTTCCAGATTCTGCGATGATTTGCCTCGTAAGGCCTCTCTTTTTTTCTTTTTGTCCCGTTTTGATTGAAGGTTCTCAACGGGGATTTTATTGGGGGTGTTCTGTGGGAATTTGTACAAAAGGAAGCTCTTGTGGGGGGAATATTTACAAAGTGGATTTTTTGTGCGGATTCTGTACAATGGGGTATGCTGGGTTTTTTGTTTCAAAACGAGTTTCCCAGGGTTTGTTGGGGTAAGCTTGTTGGGGAATATTTACAAAAGGACTCGCTGGGGATGTGCTGATGAAATTCCAACGGGGATTTTTTTTTTCTCTTTTTTTTTCATACTGGGGAGACTTTGTGGGAGATTGTACAAAAGGAGAAACTCTGTGGGGATTTGTACAGGGGGAGACTCTGTGGGGATTTGTCCGAAGGCGGACTTGCTGGGGAATATTTCAAGATTTCTCTCTTTCCTCTTTACTCTGAAACACCATCAAACGTCATGATTCATCATGCTTGGGTAATCATACCAACGAGATGAGGCGCTTTCCTTCATGAGACGGGATTCCGTGCAAACAAACCATGCTACCTGTCCTTTCCGGTGTGTCCTGATTTTGGGGTTAAAACACAAAAGGGATTCGAAAAGAAACAAAGAAAGGGGAAAGCAAATCAGAAAAGGAATACCCTTTTCGGGACGAGAAAGACTTATCTGAGGAAGATAACGCTGGCTTTAAATGACATGACATGCTCTTTGGACTGGACGTCTGACCTTCTAAGAGCTTGTGTTTTCCTGAACCAGAACGGATCTGTGATTCCAAACCGGTGGCACTCTGCCGAAACTTTCTTGGGGTGGCGTCATTCTTTTTCGGCCAACAGCGCCCTTTGCGGGTTTTCGCTGGCTGACCTCTCTCATTTCTCTTCCTGTCATCGCTTGATAGCACTCTTTGCGAGTTTTTACTAAACAAGCTCTCTCATTTTGGTTTCTCTACTCCCGTTGCCTCGTGGTGCCCGAAGGTTTTCACCGCCGAGACTCTCTCATTTTATCTCTCTCAATTCAGAGTGTGCTGGTCTCCATTTGTGACGCTTATTGGTTCCCCACCATATTTGGTAATTGATTTGAAGGCTTGTGCTTGGTAAGGAGAGGTAGTGATACTAACCTCCCAACTGCTCGACGTGCCCCGGTTTTCAATTTCAGGGTGAATGGGATTTTATTGTTGGTGTGACTGAACCTCAGGGAGAGGCTGCCTACGTATCCTTTCGGAATCAAGTCAAACGTAGTTCAGGCCTCAATCAATTTTTGTTTTGTTTTGTTTTCTTTTTTTTTTGTTGTTTTTTTTGTTGTTTGTTTGTTCTTTTTTTTTGTTTTGTAAGCGGCTCGAAAGTTGGCAGAGAGAATTGGGTAGTGTTTGGGGAGTAGTGGGGAATAAAACCTTCGCCATTTTCAAACGTGTCAGGACCACTGGAGTATGATTTAGACGTAGTACCTCTTGACTGCATCTGCATTTACTGCTGTGTCGGGGTCATTTCCTTCGATATCACCTAGATACAATGCTCCTCTTTGCAATATCTTCCTTACGATGTATGGGCCTTTCCAATTCGAAGCAAACTTCCCTTTTGCTTCCTCATGATGCGGCAGAATACGCCTCAGTACCAATTGTCCTACTTCGAAATTCCGGGGTCGGACTTTCTTGTTGTAAGCACGGGCCATCCTTCGTTGGTATAACTGTCCGTGACAAACTGCAGCCATCCGCTTTTCATCAATCAACGTCAATTGCTCTAACCGAGTCTTGACCCACTCGCTGTCCTCGATTTCTGCTTCGACAATGATTCGAAGTGAAGGAATTTCTACCTCTGCCGGTATTACAGCCTCGGTCCCATAAACCAAAAGATAAGGAGTCGCTCCTACTGATGTGCGTACCGTAGTGCGGTACCCCAATAATGCAAAAGGTAACTGATCATGCCACTGTCGGGAACTTTGGATCGTTTTCCTCAGAATCTTCTTAATGTTTTTGTTTGCCGCTTCCACGGCACCATTGGCCTTTGGCCGATAAGGCGTGGAATTCCAATGCGTTATCTTGAATTGCTCGCATACATCTCCCATCAAGTGACTGTTCAAGTTTGCTGCGTTATCTGTAATGATAGTCGCAGGAATACCGAAGCGACAGATAAAATTTGAGTGTACAAAATCCACCACAGCTTTCTTAGTGACCGACTTGAGAGTGATAGCTTCTACCCATTTCGTGAAGTAATCGATGGCAACCAGTATAAACCTGTGTCCATTCGAAGCCTTTGGTTCAATTGGTCCAATGACGTCCATGCCCCAAGCGACAAATGGCCAAGGTGCGGACATGGGATGCAATTCCGGGGGAGGTGCATGAATCAAATCACCGTGCACCTGACACTGATGACACTTCCGAACAAAGCTAAAGCAATCCTTTTCCATGGTCATCCAGTAATAACCTGCTCTAGGATTTTCTTTGCTAAGACGTACCCGTTCATGTGAGGTCCGCACACACCTGTGTGTACTTCGTGCATGATCTTTCTTGCTTCCTCGATATCGACACATCTTAGGAGATTGAGGTCCGGGGTCCTCTTATATAACAATTCACCGCTCAAAAAGAAACCACTTGCATGTCGCCTAATGGTCCTCTTTTGATCTCCAGTAGCGTGCTCGGGGTATTCTTGCGTCTTCAGGAACCTCTTGATGTCGTGGTACCAAGGCTGCGTATTTGATCCCGCCTCGATTACATTGCAGTAACCGTGTCTTTCCTTGATTTGGATTTCCAAAGGATCGACGTGGGCGTTGCCCGGGTAGGGTAGCATTGAAGCCAAAGTAGCAAGTGCATCTGCCAGTTCATTGTGACACCTCGGAATGTACCTGAATTCTATTGATGTAAAGCGCTTGCTGAGGTCCTCCACATGTTGTCGGTATGGGATAAGTTTGACATCCCGAGTTTCCCATTCGCCTTGAGCTTGCCGGATGATCAGGTCAGAATCTCCCATAATCAGTAAGTCTTCGACATCCTGATCGATTGCCATATGCATACCCATAATGCAGGCTTCATACTCAACTGTATTATTTGTGCAAAAGAAATGAAGTCTAGCTGTGGCGGGATAATGCTGACCGGAAGGCGAGATCAATATTGCCCCAATCCCTACACCCTTGGCGTTCACGGCTCCGTCAAAGAACATCTTCCAAACATGAACTTCCTCCGAGATCACTTCTACGGTGTTTACCTCTTCATCTGGAAAGTAGGTATCCAATGGCTGGTATTCCTCATCGACCGGATTTTCAGCCAAATGATCTGCTAACGCCTGGGCTTTCATTGCCGTGCGAGTGACATAAACTATGTCGAATTCCGTAAGCAAGATTTGCCATTTAGCCAGTCTCCCAGTAGGCATTGGTTTCTGAAATATATACTTCAAAGGATCCACCCTGCTTATGAGGAATGTAGTGTGAGCTTGGAGATAATGTCTCAGCTTTTGAGCAACCCATGTGAGAGCGCAGTATGTCCTTTCCAGCAGAGTGTATTTGGCCTCGTAGCCGGTGAATTTCTTGCTCAAGTAGTAGATTGCTTGCTCTTTCTTTCCGGTTACGTCGTGTTGCCCGAGGACGCAACCGAAAGAGTTCTCCAAGACTGTTAGATATAAGAAAAGTGGCCTTCCCGGTTCTGGAGGGACCAAGACCGTGGGATTCGAAAGATATTCTTTGACTTTATCAAAGGCTTCTTGACACTCAGTTGTCCATTTGATCGCCGCATCTTTCCTTAACAGCTTGAATATGGGCTCACACATGCTTGTCAGCTGGGCAATGAACCGACTGATGTAATTCAACCTGCCCAACAGACTCATCACGTCTTTCTTTGTTCTCGAGGGAGGTAGATCTCTGATGGATTTTATCTTAGTTGGATCTAGCTCGATTCCTCTCCTGCTTACGATGAAGCCCAAAAGTTTGCCCGACGGAACTCCGAAAGCGCATTTGGCTAGGTTTAGCTTCAAGTCATACTTCCTTAATCTCTCGAAGAACTTCCTCAAGTCTTGGATGTGATTATCCTGCGTCCTGGACTTGACTATCACATCATCCACGTACACCTCTATTTCCTGATGCATCATGTCATGGAAAATGGCAGTCATGGCCCTCATGTAAGTAGCCCCCGCATTCTTTAAACCAAACGGCATGACCCGGTAGCAATAGGTGCCCCAAGGCGTGGTGAAGGCAGTTTTCTCGGCGTCCTCTTCATCCATCAATACTTGATGATACCCAGCATACCAATATACAAAAGACTGTATCTCGTGCTTGGCGCAATTATCAACGAGGATGTGGATGTTGGGCAGCGGTAAATTATCTTTAGGACTTGCTCTGTTCAGATCTCGGTAATCTACACATACCCGAGTTTTCCCGTCCTTTTTTGGTACTGGAACCACATTCGCCAACCATGTTGTATATTGGACTACCCGGATCACTCCTGTTTTCAGTTGCTTGGTAATCTCCTCCTTAATCTTGTCACTGACCTCAGTTTTGAACTTTCGTTGCTTTTGTTGAACTGGAGGACAATCAGGATGAATCGCCAATTTATGAACCACTAGATCAATACCTAGTCCCGGCATGTCATCATATGACCAAGCAAACACGTCTTTGAATTCAAGAAGAAGTTGAATTATCGCTTCTCGCGTTTTCTTGTCCGTGTGAATGCTTATCTTGGTCTTCCGGATTTCTTCCGGGGTTCTTAAATTTACCGGTTCAGTGTCATTCAGATTTGGCTTAGGTTTATTCTCGAAATATTCCAACTCTCGGTTTATCTTCCTAAAAGCCTCTTCCGCATCATATTCTGGTTCTGGGTTCATTAATTCGCAGTTAAATAACTCATTGTGATCTGGGCGTGAAGTCCGCAAGCATGTCATATTTAAAGCCGCATTATTAGGACTGAAAAGGAAGATAAAAGGAAAAATGATAAAAATCAGAACAAAAGAAAGAATAGGAAAGCAATGATGATTTTTTTTATTTTCTTTGGAAAGTTGGAAGACAACAATGTTTACAACTAGGAATTCAAAGCAACAATTGAAAAGAAGAAAACGTTCAAGTTATGTCCTGGGGATAACTTGTGACACAGGAAAGGTGACAGGACAGGTCTACCCGGACTTCCGTCTAGTCGGGAATGGCGTGGCCTCCCAGTTTTGAAGTTGGGCGCTCGGCCCTACGTACAGCATCTCAGCAGTGCTTGTTCCTTCACCTGGTTGAACCATATGGACCTCGTAGAGCATCTCTCTCATTGCCCCCCCATATCTCCTCGATTTCCTCAGCTGTGAAGACTTCATCATCTTCTTCTTCAATGTACCTCGGCCTGATGAAAGTTGCGTATAAATCTGGCAGTGGTTGTGGCAACTTCCAACCCTCATTTTTCCTTTTCTTTGCCCACTCTTCGTCTGCTGGAGTAGGTTTGAAACCTAGTCCAAAAGGTTTCTTGATGATTGGCAAAGTAATGGGTTCTGTTATTCCCTGAAGGGTTCGTCCAAGTCCCTTCCCTGGCCTAAATCCGTGCCGGATCATCTCTTTGGCCACCATAACCGAGGCGTTAGACAAGAAAGGCTGGGGGCAGGGTATTCCCTCTTCGTGCTGCTCTGCCAGTACAATCTCGAAAGCTTGATAGACCGTATGTTCACTTCCTTCTCTCGGTTCAAGGTATGGGATGGATGGGTCCCGATAAATGGCATGCTCATCTTCCCCATGGACCACGATCTCTCGGTCTTCGTACTCGAACTTCACCATCTGGTGAAGAGTGGAAGGCACGGCTCCTGCCACATGGATCCAAGGTCTGCCAAGGAGAAAATTGTAGGATGTGTCCATGTCGATCACCTGGAAGGTTACTCGAAATTCGACTGGTCCTATGACCAACAACAGGTCTATTTCTCCCATGGTATCTCTCTTGATGCCGTCGGAAGCTCTTACGCAGACATTGTTGGGTCGGATTCTTCCTGTCCCAATTTCCATTCTTTGTAGTGTGGAGAGCGGGCAAATGTCAACACCTGATCCCCCATCCAACATTACCCGCTTGACATAGTAGTCCTCGCATTTAACTGTTAAATGCAAGGCCTTGTTGTGTGCTGCTCCTTCCGGGGGTAAATCATTCTTGCTGAAAGAGATTTGGTTGACAGCGAAGAATCTTTCTGTCATCCACTCTAGTTGCTCCACCGAGGTTTCAACTGGTATATATGCTTCATTCAGGGCTTTCAGTAGGATCTTTTGATGCTCGGTCGACCTCATCAATAACGACAGCATGGATACTTGCTCAGGGTACTTGCGCAGCTGATCTATCACTTCGTAATCCGACATTTTCATTTGTTGGAAGAACACTTCCGCTTCTTCAACACTCACAGGCTTCTTTGGAGGGAAGCGCCTTTGTGTGGCGTTGTTCAGTTCTTGGGTATTTGAATACCTTCCAATGAAAGTATTTTCTGGCAGTTCTCCCATGACCTCTTTACCTTTGTACATTACCAAAGTCTTTTGATAATTCCACGGCACTGTGGACGGGTTGGTCATTGGCTTTTGTGGCACGCGTCCGATAATCACCGGCTCATTTAGCCGAGGTGGTTGAATCGTCCCCCGAACCACATAGGCCCCTTTCGGCACGTACATAGGTTTTGTCTTTTTGATCCCGAAGTTCTGCGTCTTCTTAGCTCGACCTCGTGGTATGTAAAGAACTTCATTTTTTACAGGGACCACTTTCTTCTCTATCTTCTTTTCAGGCTTGCTCTTTATAGCCTTGGCCTCTTCCCCCTTTTCTAGCTTCTGGTCTATTTCAGGCCTCTTCCCTGTGTCGACAATGGCAATTATGGCTTTCAGAGCAGGGTCGAACTCTTTGTCTTCACAAATCATTCCGATCAGCGGCCCATTATTGTGAGCGGGCAATGGATTGTTAGTCACATTTGGGGTCTCTTCGTCCCTTAGCACTATTTTCCCCTGCTCTATCAAATTTTCGACCACTCTTTTCAATGACCAGCAGTCGTTCGTATCATGTCCCTCGGCCCCTGAATGATAGGCGCATCTGACTCCGGCTTTGTAAGAAGGCGATGTTGGGTTTTGCCTCGTTTGGGGAATTGGTTGCAAGAAACCCAACTGGACTAGCTTAGGGAACAAAGTAGAGTATTGTTCACCGATGGGCGTGAAAGTCCGCCGTCGAGGTGGCTCCTGGGGGCGATAGTTATTCTGCGGGGGCTGTGGGTTATAGTGGTTGCGGTAAGGAGGCTGATTTCTGGGAGGTGGAGCTGGGCCTTGGTTGGCTTGTTGTGGTGGATGGTTATAAGGTTGGGCATTCATGACCATATAAGGTTGATGAGCATATGCCAAATTTGAGTGGGGGTAGTAATGTTGTGGGGCTCTTTCCGGAAAATGGGGCCTGGGATGACGATACTCCCTTGCTTCAGAGGCTGCCATAATCGCTTCTTCCTTTTTCTTCACCCTCGTCGTTCCTCCGGACCCGCTTTGGACAGCCTGGGAGGTTACCCTTATGGCTGCTTGACTCAGAATCCTACCTGTTTTCAAGCCATTTTCCACCATCTCTCCAATCTTGATTGCTTCCGCGAATGGTTTACCCATGGCTGACATCATGTTTTGGAAATAGTCAGACTCTTGAGCCTGGAGAAAGGTAGTGACCATTTCCACTTCATCCATGGGAGGCTTCACTCTCGACGCCTGTTCACGCCACTTAATAGCATACTCTCTAAAGCTTTCCGAAGGATTCTTCTTCAAATTCGACAGAGAGTTTCGGTCTGGCGCAATGTCGATGTTATACTGGAATTGTTTTACAAAATCTCTGGCGAGATCATCCCATATATTCCATCGGGACATTTCCTGATCCATATACCATTCCGAAGCTATCCCTACTAGACTTTCCCCAAAATATGCCATTAGCAGTTCTTCTTTTCCGCCGGCTCCCCGCAATTGGTTGCAGTATTTCTTAAGATGTGCAATGGGGTCACCGTGCCCATCGTATTTCTCAAACTTGGGGGTCTTCAAACCCGTTGGCAGGTGCACGTGAGGAAACATGCACAGGTCGGCGTAAGAGACGCTTTTTTGTCCGCTCAATCCTTGCATATTCTTCAGACTTTGTTCAAGGCTTCTCATCCTTTTGGCAATCTCATTTTGTTCTACAAATCTGGGGTTCTGATCCTGTCCTGGTGCGAGCTCGCACTGAGGCGGTAGAGGATTAGTACTGGTAGCGAACCTAGTTGGTTCCATTGAGAACGATGGCGCTTGGAATGTAAAAGAGGATGAGTCAAAGCTTGGCTTGTATGTGGTAGGTTGTGCCGTAACTGGGCAAGGCGATGCAGTAAAGATGTTCATGCTTGCATCAGTGGCCGACATTCGGGGATGAGGTTCAGAAGGCGATCCAGCGGAGAAGGCTGAGGTGGCTGGGTACCCGAATGGGGTAGCAGGATAATTTATGGGGACATTAGAAGTCCCACTTGACCTGGAGAATAATTCAGGGAATCCGGGGACGACACTTGGCGGCTCTTTCCCATTGTTCCAGTCGTCCAGCATTTCCAACATGCAGAGCCGTAGGATTCTATTTTCCTCCGCAGTTGCGGATTCAGGTGTGAGGACGGCTGAGATTGAGCTTTCCTCAGAAACAGGGATCGTTTGCAATGGAATTTCTGAAGACATTTCCACACTTCCTTTTGACCTGGTGAAGTAAGTGTGAGTACTGCTTCTGGCCCTAACAACAGGTAGTTGAACACTTCTCCTTGACCTCGTGAAATATGAGTGCGATGCCAGACTTTCACCAAACCAACCGTCTTTTCAAAAACCCTGGAGAAATGCTCAATGACAACCGCACGGTTAATTTGTAGCAAATAACAGATAGTTAATCTCACGTTGGGCATGATGCACCTATACAGTTAAGTGGATTACTATATGTTTGCTACGAGAGCATGCGTCATTCCGGCGTTTTTTTTTTCTCTTTTTTTTATTTTTTTTTCTTTCTTTTCTTTTTCTCTTTTGTTTTTCTTTTATGTTTTTTTTTATTTTGCAGTAAAAGAAATGCGACCGGATCCGATGAGGATTGCCTACGTATCACGATGCCTACGTGAATCAGATCATTACGTAGTTCGAAAAACACAAATGATCGTAAAAGAAAGCAACCTCTTTATTGTTGAAATGGTCTATTACAAACTACATTTTGCAAAAGAAAAGCAAACTTTGAAAATAAACCTAGACTCAAAATAGACTAAAAATCACCCTGATGGGAAAAACAAGCAGAAGATGCTAAGATACAGATTTGACCTATGAGTGCATTATGGTTTTGAAAATTGGTGTCCGCGGGGCATCGTTCGGCCTCACCGCGGTCCTAGGCGTGAGATCCCTCTCAAGTTGCTCCAGCTCATGCATAGTTTGCTTGACATAACCCAATACTTTCGAGAGGACGGTAACGCTGGACATGTTCTCACATCGTAGACATCGTCTGGTGATGGCATGGGCAATGGCCTTGATCCTATCTCTGGTTTGCTTTTTCTCTATGAGTAGGCGTTTTATCTTATCGCTACATGTCTTGAATACTTGAGCATCCTGTATATGCTGATGCTTCAGTCGCCGTACTTCCAACTTTATCTGGGCTATTGAGTCGTACCAGTATCTGCTCTCAATTTGGAAATCCTTGGCCTGATTAGCTGCTTTGATCTCAAGCGTAGCCATCTCTCTCTTCATTTTAGCAACAGTCTTCTCGTGATCGCCTTCCAATTGATTCAGGTATCTGCGACGCTTATCTGCTCTTGTATCCCACTGTGCCCTAAGCTCTGCTATGACGTTTTCAGATTTCTCCAAACCATCTTGCCACTCCCTGATTTCACTTTTTAGCCTTTTTATCAGTTGCTCGTCTGATCGACGCCTTGGCTGTTTATCCGCATCCACCCTCATCTGTTTGATCTGGGCTCTGAGTATTTCGTTTTCCTGAATTAACCTGTTCCGCTCTCCCAGATTGGTAGCAACTTGTATGTGTGCTCATATTTCAAGCTTCCCACTTGTTGCCTTAACCTGCTGATTTCGGCGCAATAGCCTCTTTCCTTTGCTAACCAATCCCACTGTCTTTGCGATGATTCGGTGAAATTCCGGATGTGGGGTCTCTTAGCTGGCCTTTCATGCTCAAGTTCCCTTCTATACCATGCAAGGTAACCTGGCGCCATCTCTCTTTTGGCTCGATCCCGCACGCAAGTACCTGATTTCAAATATTGACACTCACTCCAGATTTGGCGAATCTTCGCTTCTGGGAATTGTCCGTTAGGACTTATCTCAACTGCTTGAGTGCTAAGATCTTCCTCATGAGGTACTGTCTGGCATCTTCCGAACTGTCTCAAAACTCGACAGGGTGCGTAAGGTTGAATGCTCTTAAGCCCCATCAGTAAGAAATGAGTTTTAGCTGCAGACATATATAGGATCTCATCAACAGGCAACCATCCCAACGTCCATTGTATTTGGCTGGCAGTAAGAGCTTGAAAGAACGAGGTCCATGCCAGGACTCCTTTGGGCAAACTGATCTCTTTGGTTCTCGTGTAAGATTCTTCTATGCAGGTCTTTTCCGGGGAACCATGGCTCAAAATCTCGGAATGATGGCAGAGGTGCTCGGTCATCCATATCTGTAGGAGCAAGTTACAACCTTCGAAGAAATTTCCCCCAGCTTTACAAACCGTAAGAGCTCGAAAGATGTCAGACACCACCATAGGCGCGAGAGTACTGTCGTTTTGCGTGAGTAAAGTGCTGACGACCCCGGATATCTTCAAATCAATGTTTCCGTCTTTTCTTGGAAATACCAGAAGGCCCAGGAACATCATCATGAAAGCTACCCGTCTGTGTTTGTCCCACTTCTGACGAACACCTTTGCTGCACAATTTGTTGATTGGATTATTGAATCCCCCTCATGACCGTACCTATCATATAGGAAGCACGGAGTACAAAATCCGGCTGCCAGATCCGGGTTGTGGACTGTTCTAGGTATCTTCAATGAATCTAGGAACCGATGTACCGTGACGACTCTTGGGGCAACCAAGTATTTCTGTCTTAACGGAAGTTCAGCATTCCCGATGTACCCAGCCATTTCTTCCAAAGTCGGGGTGAGTTCAAAATCAGAGAAATGGAAAACATTGTGCGCCGGGTCCCAGTAGGTGATCAAAGCCCTTATGATATCTCCCCGAGGTTGGATTTCCAACAGGCCCACAAGACCTTTCAGATATTTCTTAACCTCATTTTGTCCTTCAACACCTAGATCATTCCACCATAGCCGTAATTTGACAGGGATTTTGGTCATTATTGAAAAATGTTCATTTTGCATCGTGTTCATCCTGCACATTTATTAAGGTGATTTTAACAAAATGACTGACTCAAAATATTTTTACAGAGGGGGTCAAGTTTTGAACACGGCCATTAAACACTTCGGGGATGAAGATTTAAAGGCTGTGTGGGTCAACTAAACAAGACCCAAAAGGTGGCTGTTTATGCAAAGTCAGCCTTCCGGCGTCCCTTTCGGGAACATTCGGCTATTTATGACAAAACAACGTCACCTGACTTATTTATGACTCTTTTAAAAATTTGACACATTTTTTATTTATTTATTTATTGATTTTTGGCTATTTAGCAAAAATGGGGTTGAACCCGACGAGGGTTGCCTACGTATCTCACATCCGGTGAGAATCAAAACGGCGTAGTTCGGGCATATCGTAAAATAGGAAAAAAAACTCGGATAAACCTAGAAATCAAGAATACGTATTTTTATTATTTTTGAAAAGAGATAAAGATTAAAGAAACTATTTTTTTTTAATATTATTTTTTTTAGGAAAATTTGGACTATTAGTCTGAATTCATAAAAGGGGTACTACGAAAGAAACAACACATTTTTTGAATTATGAATTTTCGTTTTTTTTTACTTTTAAAATAAATACCTTCTTTTTTTTTCGATTTTGAAAGTGATAAAAGAAATTTTTTATATTTTTTTTAATAACTCTCAATAAAAAGACAGTTTTTTTTTAGAAAAATTCCGGCGAGGTTTTGACACTACTTGGACATTGGTTTTATTTTCCAAAAATAAGTAATTATCTCCCCTACGCTACTATTTTCCCCTTTTTTTTTAGGAACCGGTCGACATGCGGAGCCGAAGCAAATAAATGCACAACACAGATAGGAATGCAGCATGATGGTCTTTTTCATTTCAGGTTGTCTGTCCTAGACGGACCCAACCCCTGTGTTGAGTCCCCTAAGTCAAATGCAACATGATGCAAATAACGTTCCTACTAGGGATCCGGCATGAAGTTTCGTTATACTAGGTTTAAACCTTGGGTATTTATTCTAGACTGTGTACCCGAGCAGACAACTCGAGTCGAGGAGGGGGCTACGTACCGGGGACCCGCGAGATCGTCCGGCTTTGTAACTTGTCTGACCACTTCTTATTTCAGGTATTGACACTAACAGAATAGGGAGTCTCGACCAGCGAGCTTCTCCCCGGAGGTAGGAAGAGAAGGGTTTCGGCACAGTTTATATACAGTTCAGATAATATCAAAGCGGTAAAAGACAACATTTAGTACGTTATGCAAAAACATGTAATAAAGATCAGATAATAAAGCCAAATATAACAATTATTCTAAGCTCGAATTCTTGAACCCTGAACCAGTGGTTCTGGGTTTTATTTCCCCAGCAGAGTCGCCAGAGCTGTCACACCTCCTTTTTGCGCGCCCGCCCCGAAGGGTTAAATGCGCGAGCGGAGTTTTTCCAATTTAAGTGACAATATTCGAAATGAGATTATTTATTTAATTCAGAGTCGCCACTTGGGAAAGGTTTGGCTTTTGGTGTCCCAAGTCACCGGTTTATCTTGAATCCCAAATCGAGGAAATTTTCGACTTTTCCAAATGAAGTCTGCGAACCAGAAATTCTAAGTAAGGAATTCTGTTGACCCGAGGGAAGGTGTTAGGCACCCTCGAATCCCGTGGTTCTAGCACGATCGCTTAAATTGTTATAATGGCTAAATATCTGATTTAAATACATGTTGTGACTTATGTGCTTTTATTAAGTTTAAACCGCTTTTATTATTATCATTTATTTTTATAGAATTGCAACGTCGTGAAAATGCATCTCGAACCACGTCACAATCAATGCACCCGTAGTTGTTAACACATTTCGACTCCGTTGAGATTTGAATTTGGGTCACATAAATGCGCACCCGAATTTAAGAATGTAATTTAATTAAGCCGCGCCTAAAGAGTCTAACGCGTTATTATTTTCTGAGAAGGCCATGAAATTCATTAAACGGCCTATCCTGAATTCTAAATAATTATTATGGTTATTTATTGAGGGCCCCGTAATTTTGCATTTTTTTTGCGAGGCTCGTCTTATTATTTACGAGAGGTATCCTAAAGTGGCTACATTTTCTATTATGTTTGTCTCTAAAAAATAAAAAATAAAAAAGAAAAAGGTACGTGCTAATTTACTTAACCAAATCCGGATTTCCTGTCAATCATTTGATTCATTTGGTGAATTGTTTGCAAGATGAAAAATGCAGTATTTCGCGGGCCCTGTCTTTGATTTTAACGAAAATGACATACAGGCTGGTGAAACGCTACATACTCCGAACATTTCTTGAGTTGAATTTAGCTAAACTTACTTAGGCAAGATTAAAGGGATTAACTACTAGGCATTGTTACTAATGGGATTTGAATGTGATCTTATGTACTACCTAACGAGACACAGCAAAAGGACTAAAATAAAACAAGGCAGCATAGTATAAGTTTGGAGTATCTATACCCCGTATTAACAAAACAACTACAAACTAAAACATGAAGGACTAAACTCAGATGAGTGTTAGTTAACATACATTTTCGTACTTGTTGAATTGTAAACTAACAACTACACAGGCCCATTAATATACCACAAATATTACAACAAATAACTTTGAACTTCTTCAACCGTTTTTCATTTCATGCTTTCAAACTGTTTCGGTTACACCAATATGGGGACTTGAAATGTGTACCTGGAAATACTAAAATGCAAAGGAGAAGGAGAAGAAGGTAGGGAAATCAGCAGCAGCAAGAAACAGAACTAGCAGTAGCAGCAGGACAGAAATGCAGCAGCAACAGGAAACAGAATAGCAGTAGCAAGAATCAGAGTAACAGCAGCTATCAGAACAGCACAACAGAAAGGATTCTATTGCGAGGTGGAACTAGAGTTGAAGAAGAAACAACCAAATGAAACAGCACACAGTGTGATGGCAACAACACTCCAGACAATCCAATTCCGGGATATACCAAATGCAACAAAACACTAACAATAATCTCGATTGAAACTTAGAAGAAGCAACACTGCCTAACGTATTGACAACAGATGAACTTCAGACAAACAAGACCAAGTTTCTGATTTCCTAATCTATTTTATCTCTTTCTTGCTCTCTTTTTCTTTTCTATCCTCACAGTGTGTGTATTTTTCTCCTCTTCTCTCTTAGGTCTGTCTGTGTCTATTCCCTCTATGTGTTTTTTTTAGCCTCTAATCCTCCAGCTTCTTTTTTTTTTCTTTGTGTATCTCTCTCTATCTCCCTCCCTATCTCTGTATGCTCTCCCCTCTTTATAAGCCTTAACACTACCCCTTTTAACAGCCTGTTTTAGAATATCATCACACCCCTCCCATGTGCCTTCCCTTTTCAGTTCCACTTTAGCTAATTAAGTATTAAAACCCCATCATTCCCTTGGCAGGCTTAACTTTTAAAAGGTTTAATACTTTTAAGCTAAAACAAGGTATGGGCAGTAGAATACATCTGACAGCATATGCTGTCAAACCATTTTTAACTCAAAAACCCTTTTATGCAGGAAACAGGCTGTGCACAAGTGCACATGCCATCAACTCAGATTTCAATTAAAGATCAGGCCTTAGGTTTCTGAAGTCATGTTAATAACTATAAGTAACTGAACTTGGTTCTTAATTGTTTCAGGCAAATGTTCAACAGAAGCAAATCGATTTATTTCGTTCAGGCAGTTGAAACTAATTGACGACTCATGTCGACTCAACTATATTAGCATTAACATACACAATCGTAGCCAAAAAATCAGACATTCAAAAGTATAGGACACATGACTCGACTTATACTGATTAAACAGAACTGTACTTCGAGGAATCAGTTAATCAGTACAAATTTGAAATTCAAACTAATTGCACAACAAATACATATGCCTTATCAGAATAGGAGGGGGATTCAGACAAACACAGAGGTTCAGGTAAAGTGGACAAACAAAAGTTGATAAAATTAAAACAAATATGAACAGACTTTTAAAACAAATCACACGGACTGAAACAAGTAAAGGAAAGAAAGCAAACTCACCTTAAAACTCGAAAAATCAAAAGTTTGAACTAGGATTTGGACAGACCTTTCTTAAGGCTGAACGGACTTTAATCGAAGTGTTTCTCAGATGAGAAACACTTCGATTAAGGTCCATTAGACCTTAATCCTTCGGTTTGAACAAAGTGGACCAGTGACGGAGGAACACAAAATTTCCAAAACTCAGATCTGGGATTCATGCTTCCCTGATCAGATTCGGACCAAACCAGGTATGGTTTGGTCACGAGGGGGTCTGGGGAGTGTCTGGTATGAATTTAAGGCAGATCGGTGTAGATTAGGTTCCGACTCGAATCTTCAAATGAAGATTCGAGAAGGTGGGATAGGATTCGAGGTGTGTGGTTGATAGATTTGGGTTCAGGACGGCAAGAGGGTTCTATGGTGTTAAGGGAAAGGTCACCGGCGTCCGTGCCGCCGGCTTTCATGGTGAAGGATACAGGGGCAGCTAGGGTTTGAAGGGGACGGGTTTGGTGAAGACGAAGGCAGGGGTGTTGGCTAGGGGGGGCAGGGTATGGTAAAGAGTTTATATAGTTAGTGGGTGGGCGGATCTCAACCGTTAGATCAATCTAGATCTACGGTCTGGATCTGAGGGCTTAAGTGGAACGGTGTCGTTTTGAGGGTAAAGGGTTTGGGTTGGTCCGGGTGAAAATGGGTCGGGGCCATTAGTGGGTTAAGGGGAGGTGATCGTGGCCGTTGATCAATCTGAGATCAACGGCCCAGATCAGTTTGGACCAAAACGGCGTCGTTTGGACACCCTGGGTATCAGCTGGACTGGACCGGCAGGCCTGGTTTGGGCATTGTTTGTTTGGGCCAATTTTAATAAATTGGCCCAATCCGGAGGAAGAAGATTATTTCTTTTTTTTTCTTTTTTTTTTTATTTTGAAAACAAAACTTAAGCAAAAAATCAAATTAAAAATTAAATACACACTCAATACAATTATTTGCATGCACACTAAAATATTTCAAAACAGGTAAAATTAAACAAAATAAAATCACGGACGAAGATGTCTATTTATGATTTTCTATTTAACGACCGGATTACGGTTCGAATTATGCATGACACACACATTTTTTGTATTTTGTTTTAATAAAGTAAAAATGGGCAAAAATCGCAAATAACCAACAAAGTGCCATGTAAAAATCCAAAATTTGTACAGCGGGGCCAATTATTATTATTTTTTATTTCTTTTGGAGCGATTGTCGTGCGAAACAAAAATCACGTGCTCACACCAGCTACCAAAACTTCCCGAACTACATTGACCTGATTCCTGTTCAGCCCAGGATATGTAGGAAACCTTTGAAGCAGAGGTTCGGTCAGATCTTTCAAAAAGTGCTTCACACGGAGTACTCGAACGGGCAAAAATCGCTCGTATCCGCTTACTTTATCTTTGCACGAAAACCCTTCGTGTTTTCGGACAAAGAGGGGCAACTGTGAGCACGTGATTTTTGCCCTATATGAGAATCACTCCCAAAAAAATTCAAAATAAAACAATTTTCCTTTGTGTGCAATTTTCGTATTTTTGTGGTATTTTTGTATAATTATTTGTATTTGTCCGCGCATGTTTATTTATTTAAATTAATAAAAAATATTAAAATATGTCGCATTTCCGTTTTAGTATTTATTTAAGTTTGTTTACAAAAATGAGAAAAATCATAAAAATAAATGTACGTTGCATGTTTAGCATTTAAACGTCTAAATTGTGCGATTTTTGTCGTTAATTGTTATTTAAATGTGCGATAATTATTTTTAGAGTTAATTAGTTTTTTTTTTAATAAGATAATTTAGTTTGTAATTTAATTTAGAATTTTAGTTTATTAATTAGGAAGTAAAAGAAAATAGAGCAAAAAATACAAAGGAAAATCGGACTGGGCCACTTCTTCAAATTTCAACCCCAGGCCCAAAAAATACCCAACCTTCCCCATGACCCGGTCCATTTTAAACCGGGTCGACCCAGTCCATAACCCAAATAC
Source organism: Nicotiana tabacum (assembly GCF_000715075.1). NCBI lineage: Eukaryota > Viridiplantae > Streptophyta > Magnoliopsida > Solanales > Solanaceae > Nicotiana > Nicotiana tabacum. Next base: position 184,599,233 of record NC_134085.1, read on the forward strand.
CCAACACCCCCCTATCTTACATAAAACAAAACAAAAAACCCCAAAAAACCCTAACACTAACCATCCCCCCCCCTTTCTTATCTTCTTCTTCTCCAAAAAACACCCCAAGCTCCCCTCCCATGGCTTCCCCACCTTGCTGCTGCCCTACCCCCTCATCCCCATGACCACCCCCCTCACAACCACCCCCCTTCACACACACACGCATCAACACATACACACACGTACACAACAACGTACACACACACACACTTCGTCTTCTTCCTCACCTCAAACGATCTCCCATGGCTGCCCCTGCTGCACGTCTCCTTCTTCTTCTCCGTTCGTTGCTGCTGCTCGCTTTTGCTACGTCCAACCATGGACGAGCTGCAGCTGCTCGCTGCAACCACTACTTCCGCTTCTTCCAGCTTCGTCATCGTCGAGTTTGAGCTCGACACCCATGGATTCCGCTGCTGCCCGCGCTGCTGCCTGCCGCTGCTGCCTGCCGCTGCTGCCTGCGCCACTGCTGCTCGCTGCTGCCTACGCTGCTGCTGTCCATTACTTCTCCTTCAAGTTCTTCGTTTGTCCGTTCGTGATCGTCTTCGGCGTCAAATGGTTTTGGTGCGATATTTGTTTCCGGGCAGATTTGTTTGCGTTCGAGTTCATCATCGTTCCGATCCGGTTCGTTCCCATCCGTAATTTGTTTGATATTTTTCGGATATGAAATCATTAAATGCTTGATTCTTGTTCTTGATTTTTATTCAGTTGTTTTATTTTTCTTGTTTACTTTTGTAGAAAATTGTTAGTTTGATTAATTATATTGTTGATAGATTTAAGTTGAAGATTCAATTAAATTATTTTTCAGTTTGTTTTATTAATTTTAAGAGGATTTAGTTTTAATATAGAAAAGTGTTAGCTTAAATCGTTTGAATCCGTTGTTTGTTGTTAATATAGATTTAATTCGTATTCATTTTTTTTGAAGTTCGTTTTTAATTAAGTGATTTAATGTGAAGTTATGTTTTGGTTTTAATTTTTGGATCATGTATCTTTGTTATAATTTTGTTGAATTTAATTTAAAAAGATTAATTGATTATTTGAAGATTAGTGATTTGAATATGTTTATTTGTTTTGTTTAAATTTAATTCGAAGTTTGAATAAAGCTTGTTTGTTATTGTTGTTGAATCTTTTCATTTATGTTCATACTTTGTTTGATTGATCTTGAATCCGAAATTAGTATAGTTTGATCTTCTTGTTTGTTGATTATCATTTTTGATTATTTCTTCAGTTTGCTTCATGATTTTGTTTAGTTTTAATATAGGAATTGTTGGTCGTAAAATTGTTAGATTTTAAGTTCAAATGATTATTGAATTTAGAAATCTGAATATATTTGTTTGTTGTTGTTGTTGTTGTTGAATCTGAAGGTAGGTTTGTTTGTTGTTAAAGATGTTGTTCAATCAAGATAATTTTAGTTGTTTCTTTGTTGTTCATCATTTAGTTTGAATTTGTTGTTGAACATTGTTAGAAATTGATCATATTGGCTATATTTTGGTTAAGATTGATTAGGTGAATTGGTTATAGCTGATGGGGGTAGTTTGGTAATTTGCAGTACATTCAGGGGTAAATTGGTTATTGCAATAAGGTCGGAGGGGTAGTTTGGGAATTGAACATTTTGAATAATTTTATGTTAAGCATGGGGGACAAAATGTAATGGGGTGTGAGTGATATAATTGTTTATGTTAGGCATGGGGGACAAGAGGTAATGGGTTGGGGTTTGATATATTTATTTAATGTAGTGGGGGACAAAACATTAGGTAGTGAGATTAAAAGGGGTATTTTGGGAATGGAAAATGGGCAGAATTGACTAAATTAATGGTCCGTTAGTCAAGCACTAATGAGACAAAAGCTTATATATTAGTTTAATGTTAGTGGAGGACAGACCCTTATATCATGCCTTAATTTACGGAATAAAATAAGGAAAAGTATTCCTTAGTGGGATTTTGTTGAAAATTGGCAGATTTTTTGGGATTTTGGTCGGGTAAGTGAAGTTTTTTCAAAGGAGGGCGGATCTGTTTGGTTATTATATATACATAGAATGGGGGGAAAAGAAAGAGGAGATTATCTGGGAAAACAGAAAAAGAAAAGAGAGAACAGAGAAAACAGAACAGAAGGGAAAAGAGATAAAAATTGGAGAAATTTTAAAACTAAAGGAGAGAACAAAAAACTGAAAAAAAAAATCTTTTACTTTCCTTCTTTGTTTGAAATTAACATTAATTATTGTTGTTTCATCGAAGCTTGAAGTTTCTTTTTTGGGTTGCAAGCTTTGTTCCTGGGTTGTTACTGTTGCTGGGTTGTTGTTGCTATGTTGTATTGTTATTACTGCTGCTGATTCTCATCTTCATCTTCTTTTGTTTCCAATACCAGGTACACGACTATAATACTAGCTATTGCAAGCTAATAATGTGGAAGCATGAATACATATGAAGAATGAAATTTTGAAGTTTTAATTTCGTTTTTTTTGTGTGTTCCTTTTATTGATTGTATTTAAGCTATTTCATGTATTACTGAATAATAATTGGAACAAGAAAAAATAACATAAGTTAGTCTTTAATGAATCGGTTTGGCAAAACGGGTTAATTCACTAGTTATGAAGGTTTCAAGATTATCAACAGTAGGTTAATCATGAACAAGTAGTTAAATTTAGTTAAGACATGAATTTAAATTAAATTTCGTAAATTAGGCATTAAGGCATGATTTGAGTTCAGGCAAGATTAGAAGAACGTTTAAGTCTAATAAACTTTCTAATAAGCTTTAGTAATTATGGTTAAATCTAGTTTCAAATGGTTGTGAAGAATTAATCTCAATAGTTTTTTTAACAATGCTGAGTTTTAATCTAGCTGTATTTGTCTTTTGAATATTAGTTGTCGAATTTTTATTTTATTTATAATTTCAATTTTTTTTAGTAAAATTCCTTTTCATCAATATTTGTATTAATCTAGCAATTACTATGTCATGCTTTCTTAAATAAATAAAATAAAAACTCGTAATTAATTATGATTTTCTTTCTTTATTTTAGAGACTAAGTTTAATAGGAAAAATGTAGTCGCTTTAGGATTTGTCCATTTAAAATAAATGAGACGAGCATCGCCAAATAAAACACACAGATTGCGGGGCCCTCACAAATGCATGCGTTAATTACTTAGAATTCGGGATCGGCCGCTTAGCAAACTCCACGGCCTTATCCAAAATAATAAATACGCTAATTGCTTTAGGCGCACATTTTAATAATCTTACCTTCTTAAACTCGGGTGTGCATTTCATGCGACCCAAATCCAAATCCCAAAACATTGAATAAAAATGTGTTCCGGATTGCGGGTGCATTTCATGTGACGCAATCCAAAGACATGTTTTTAAACGATGTTCACATTCTTTTGAAATATAATAATAAAAGCGGTAAAGAGTTAAAACTTGCACATGAGCTCATATTTGTATAAAATCAGATAATCAAGCCGAATATGACAGTTGAGCGACCGTGCTAGAACCACGGAACTCGGGAATGCCTAACACATTCTCCCGGGTTAACAGAATTCCTTATCCGGATTTCTGGTACGCAGACTGTAATATGGAGTCATTCTTTTCCTCGATTCGGGATTAAATTGGTGACTTGGGACACCCTAAAATCTCCCAAGTGGCGACTCTGAAATAAATAAACAAATCCCGTTTGGATTGTCCTTTAATTGGAAAAAACTCCTTGTACCCTCGCGGGGGCGGAAAAAGGAGGTGTGACAGTGAGCCCATAAACATGACAACGATTTCAATTTTCGAGGCCTGCTAGTGTTTTATGCCCAAATAACCTTTTTTAATTCAAATTGCACGCTAGTCCTCAATCAATGGACACTCAGACCATTCAATTCATTTAACAGTGCACATATATGGTAAACGTGAACATTAATTTCATTTATAAAGGGGTGGGGATAAGATGTATCTTTCAACATGCAAATGCAACGTGTATTATTTCAGAGATGAGATGTATCTAGTGCTTTTGAATTCAAAACGTATATAGTTGTATAAACCCATCAATCCAAGTTAAAACTCAACTTCATGCTATTAAACTAACAAACTACGTGAGTTATTGATGGATTCCCTTAAGCACAGATTAAATTATGACTCAGTGTCTATGAATAAGGTATCTAATGCTAAATGAACTTGAATCATACTAAAGCTATACTAAACAGCTGTATTGACACAAATTTCCAATTACGCCATCCCAGGACAGTCCAAGACTAACTACAAATGAATTGAAATTAGTCCACTACTCGACTGTTTAATGATTAATTACAAAATGCAGATCTAGAACCAGTTAATTCTGTTGCTAAAGCTTTCAGTTAAACTAATCAACAAAATGACGTTATTAAGGATATTAAACTAAACAAAGTTCCAGCAACTAGATAGTCCATTAACAATCCAAAACAAATCTAATTATACAGTATACCATCCCAACCAATACCAATCGAAACTAAGCTATATTAAGTAATTACATATTAACTAATATCTATTTTGAAACACAGGTACATGGTAAGCTACATGAGCACAAATGTGGAGGCCAAGTCATGAATATTTCCATTTCATCTTTCAATCAAAGCTACATTAAAGCTTAATTCGAGTGTGTACCTGGAAATGAAACAAAGGGAAGGAGAAGGGGTCAGCAGATGCAGTAAGATGAGCAGACAACAGCAACCAAAATCCAGCAGTATAAAATCAAAGAGCAATCCAGGAAGTGATTTTTAAAACCCAGAAATATTCACTAATCAAGCAGATTCCCATAGATCAATCCAATACACATTCAAAATGCACTCAAAGCCCTCGAAATTGAACTTAGACGCCTCAGGACTTCACTGGAACAGAACTTAACCAAATCCAAGCTAAGTAGACTCAAACTCACTCTAACAAACCATTAAACACCTCTAAATATCTTTAGAATTAGAGCTTAGAACGGGAATGAAGCAATCCAAAAAAAGGAATTTGAAAAATGATTAGAATGAGCAATGAAAAATGTTTTTTGGTTTTCTGTTTTCTAGTCTTTTTTTTGTATTTTTTGTATATTTGAATGTCAAATGCAGATTTCAATTTTTGAGAAAAATCAGAGAGACTTTCAATGGGAATCTTTTTATGGCTGAAGTTCTGCCTCCCAGGGGTCTCCTCTCGTTTGATTTTATAGGCTTTTCAGAAAAGAGGAGCCCTCCCCCTTCAAAAATAAATAGGCTGCCCAGACATAAAGTATAATTCATAATCTGTCCTTTCCACCTTTTGTTGTCTAAGCATGAGTTTTCTTATTTAAAAATCTCCTCAAGTTCAAAAAGTAATACATATCCTACAGTACAACAGGTTTCACTACCTGTTCCATGTGCATTCTCAGCTTTTATTATTAAAAGTCATCCTACATCTGACTTCCCACCTTTTTAGATGTCAGCCAGGATGTATTTGCACTATAGATTCTCTCTTTTGATTAAATTATTCATTAATTTAATGGTTCACTACATACTCAACTAGCAGTCCACTTAATCTAAACCCTTTTTAGGTTTTCAAATCCCAAACTAAACTCTGAAATCTACATTAAAACTGCAGCTATAACCAATTCAACTTCCAAAATTCTGGACTGAACTTCAACCACAATGTGATCTTGACTCAAAACTATTCAATTATCCATTAAAACCTAGCAGTAAGCATATTAGGATTAAACAAGCCCAGACAAAATCAATTAACAGTGAGCTTAAACTAATGAGTCAAGCATCAGCAAAGCGAATCGAATTCTTAAACAAAAAAATGCAAACAGAAATTCCAACACAACCTAAAAATCAGAATCAGTAAAGTTTAAACTATCGATTAACATTCGTATCCAATTCGTAACGGATTAACTAACATACAATTAATTCATAGTCGATAACCGATACGAACAACCAAACAATCGACCTAATTATACGGGCTGAACCGGCGAAACTGTGAAGAAAAAGAAATCGAAAGAAAGGGTGGTAGGAGAACAAGACGACATCAAACGACTAAAAATAAACAAGAAAATGGAAACAGAAGTACCTGAAATTGATCTAAGCAAGAACAAACTTGGATTTTCGACATCTCTCCAATTTTGGTCCACTCGGACATTATTCGTGTGTTTTGTTTTAGCAAAACACAAGAATAAAGTCCAAACGGACCTAATCCGTTCACAATAACCCCCAATCGCCCATTTTTGGGATTTTAGGATTCATCTTCGATCCAATATTCGAAGGGTTCTACGAGGATTCGAAGAATAAGGTTAAGGGTTTTGGAAAGAGGGTGCTTTGGCGGTTCAGGTGTGTTATTTTGGTCGGATTCGGAGTGGTTGCCGCCGGGTTTATGGTGAGGGGATGGATGAGCAGCACTTAGGGTTCAGAGGTCGTTTGGTTCGTCTATTTCAGAGACGAAAGGGGGGGCGGTGTTTGGAAATGAGACGGGTAAAAGGGGTTTGGGGGGTCTTTTGACATATTAGAAATTGATCTCTTAATCTGGGCCGTTGGGTGATGGGATCCAACGGCTCTGATTTAAAAGAAATGATGGGGCAGTCCAGTTTAGTAACGGGTCAGGGTCGGATAATGGATGTGGGTGAGGGTTGGACGATCTAGACTGTTGATCAAGTGAGATCAACGGTCAGGATGGGGGCATGACGGAACGACATCGTTTGGGACGTCTGTGAGGCTTGGGCCAATTGGACCGGGTAAAGGAATGTTTGAATTGGGATGATGATTATTGGGCCTGGTCCGATTTCCTTCTCTTCTTTTAATTTGTTTCTTTTTCTTTCTTTTTCAAACTAATTTTCGAAATTTAAAAGCCTAAAATCCTATTCTAACTTATAAAAAGCCAAATTAACTTAAATAATATTAGGTTAAGTACAAAATCACAGTTAAACACAAAAAATACAAAATGCCTATTTTTTTTTTATGATTTTTCGATTATTGCCAAATAAATTATGATTTAAGTTTTAACCCACAAATTATAAAATTAAATCCTAAGGGTATTTTTTTTGTATTTTCCTTTATATGACTAATTAATTCTAAAAATTCAAAATTAATTACTAAATGCACATGCATATATATTATTTTTTTTGTATTTTTCATTAATTAAGAAAAAATAAACATGCACGCACAAAAATGCAAATTATTAATAAAATGCCACAAAAAATTCTCAAAAATTGCATGTAACGGAAAACTATTTTACTTTTTTATTTATTTCTTTTGGAGTAATTGTTATGAAGTAAAAATCACATGCTCACATGCATAACCTATTTTTATTTTTTCTTTAGCGTTTAGTCATGTATTAGGATAATGTCATGACATATCTCATATTTTGTATTATTTTCTTGAAAAATACTTTATATAGTTGTATCTAACTAGGACTAAAGAAATATTTTGAGCATAATTTATATGTTTTGTTCTACGGAGATTTTACCGAAAAAACCCGAATAACCCGAGAAAACCCGAGAAAAACCGATAATGAAAAACCCGAGTTTTATTGGTTTGGTTTGGTCTTTAGATTTAATAATCCGACACAATTGGTTTGGTTTGGTAATTGTAAAATACGAACCAACCCGACGTATGTACACCCCTACTACTTGTACTAACAATATACTAATGTTTTAATAATTATCTTTTTCTCTTATTGATCAATTTTTTTAAAATCTTTTTCTCTTGATCGGAGAGAGGTAGCTTTCAATCTCTTTATAAGAAAATTATTTACATAGCTAAGCTAAGTCTTAAAATATTAGTGTGCTAAAATTTACTAGGCAAAATTAAATTACATTGTCATTGTGTCACATGTGTCATATGTGTGTTTGTGCTAAAATTTACTAGGCAAAATTAAATTACATTGTCATTGTTTTTTTGGTAACTAAAATTTTATTTCACCAAAAGAATTATGTATATGTATCTAAGCAACAAAAAGCTCTAAAGTTAGGCATGAAACCTCAAAACTCTCAGCAACTACATAACTTCTATGCAGTTACAAAAATATCCGCCTACTATAATCTAATGTAGCAACCTATCAGTCTAATTACGCTATGGATAGAAGTTTAAGCTTTCAAGCCTCCTGGCCATTGTATGTTTCATGCTTTATCTACATAGTATGTCTTGGATCACTTATCTTGTAACCATCCCAACACTTCTTTGGTAACTCTGAAATACCTTTAGATTCCTCTCTTGCCAAATGTAGTAAACACAACCTACAAAGGCCATTCTACATATCTCAACATTGACATTCTTGCCTTTCATCTTGGTAACAGTCCAACATGGTTCTTCTTACCATGTCATCACAGATTTTCTTATCCCTTGCCATAGAAGCCTCTTTCCCCATAGGTGTAAGTAGCATTTACATTGTCATTGTGTCACATGTAAAACACACATGACAATAAGTATGTCCACCATGTTGCCCAGAATGCAAATCCTACTTATTTTATTTCATTTTATTTTTTTAATTGTTCTAAAATCACACCCACATCGAAACACGTAGAAATGACATCATGTAGCCACTCTGAAGGACTGCTATTTAGAAATTAGCTAGTACGTCCTGAATTTCAGTTTTTCAATTCAATATTTCAGGACAAAAATATCCTGAATTGTCCTAAAGTTAAGATTTTTAGTTTAAAATTTTAGGACAAAATAAGTGCTGGCTAATCTCTAAACAACATCCCTAAAAATGATTATCTATGCACTTCCCCCTCAAAACATGGCAAATGGGCAAGGTCAGCATGAAAATGGACCAGCCCGAAAAAGTGCGACAGGATAGGAACCTGGACTGGCTCAAAGAAAAATGGGCAGCAGATGTAGGCTTTCAATCTGATGATGTTAGAAACCGGTGACAGGCGGGAATACGTAAAAATTGTATGGGGTAGCCACTATTGAAAGTGGTATTTACTTTTTATCCAACATTTTTAATGCTGAGCAAAAGTAGCCACTAGTTTATTAAAATTAATATGAAAGGACGTTGTTACTTTTTCCTTCCCAAACGGAAATACAGTGGTATCATAGTAGAGCTATCTGAAATGTTCTTTGCCGCATAATGATACCCAGTAGAGCTATCTGATTTTGTATTTTAAAACCTTTCATTCTATGTCGAGCATTAGTTATCGAAACTCTCTGTGAGTTCTAACTTCTACAGGCTGCAGTGAAAAGTTGTGAGTTACATACATGTTCCATCAATTTTATAGATATTTTTATAAAATTGAATATTTCGTAAATTTATCCCATGATTTCTGTTCCAAAACTTTTTTTTTCTGTATATTGCATACATAGGCTGTCTGTGTTGCAACTCCATCATTTCCTTAAGTTTCTCTCTATTGAAATGGCAAGAATAAGTTCAACATAGATCATCCTGAACTTAGGCTAAAAAGCTCAAAAGTTAAGGACAATAGGTCCTCAACTTAGGCTAAGAAGTTCAAAAGTTAAGGACAATAAGTTCTGAACTTAGACTTACAAGTTCAAAAGTTAAGGACAAGTAGTCATTAACTTAGAGTTACAAGCACAGAACTTAGTACAGGTGGTCCTGAACTTCGAGTTCCAAGTTCAAAAGTTAAGGACATGTGGTCATGAAGTCCTGAACTTAGAGTTGCAAGTTCAAAAGTTAAGGACATGTAAGGACGCTTGGTCCTGAACTTTACGAGCAGAAGAGTGTTCTCGTCTGGGCAGGTAAAGTATATTAAAGCAGTGGCTAAAGTCTAAAGACATTTTAAACAGTGGCTTAATAATAAATACACGTGTTATTAGCGGCTAACCGTCCATTACGTAATACTCACCACTATACTACAACGACCTTTGCTTGAAGACGTAGGCTTCCAATCTGATGACGTTAGAACCTGATAAGTTATCCCGGATCCTCCTTTTATTACCCCTAACCCAGTTGGAAAATTGCTTTCAATTCAAAGCATGACAAACCTTTGGCGCCTTTCCTACACAAAGCTACTTTCACAGCTTTCCCAAACAAAGTCTTTGAACCCAGGTCTTCAAATTCAAGCCCATTTAACCAAAACTGGATTATTAAATGATAGCAAACATAGGAACCATTTAATCAATTTGTATTCAAAATGTGGCGTATTTGACTATGCATGGAAACTGCTTGCTGAAAGTCCTGAACCAGATTTAGTTTCTTGGTCATCTTTGATTTCTGGGTATGCTAAGAATGGTTTTGGTAAAGATGCTATTTGGGCTTTCTTCAAAATGCATTCATTGGGTCTTAAGTGTAATGAGTTCACTTTTCCTAGTGTGCTTAAAGCATGTTCTATTGAGAAGGAACTTTTCTTGGGTAAGCAGATTCATGGGATTGTTGTGGTCACGGGATTCGAGTCTGATGTTTTTGTCGCGAACACTTTGGTTGTTATGTACGCGAAATGTAGCGAGCTTCTTGACTCGAGGATGTTGTTTGAGGAAATCCCGGAAAGAAATGTTGTTTCTTGGAATGCTTTGTTTTCTTGTTACACACAGAATGATTTTTTCAGCGAGGCGATGTGCATGTTTGGGGATATGATAGTTAGTGGAGTCAGGCCCGATGAATATAGTTTATCCAACATACTGAATGCTTGTACTGGGTTAGGAGATATTGTTCAAGGAAAGAAAATTCATGGGTGTTTGGTGAAGCTTGGCTATGATTCTGATCCTTTCTCGTCTAATGCACTCGTTGACATGTATGCTAAAGGGGGAAATCTAAAGGATGCCATTACGGTTTTTAATGAAATTGTGGTACCTGACATTGTTTCGTGGAATGCTATTATTGCTGGTTGTGTTCTTCATGAATGTCACCACCAGGCTATAGATATGTTGAATCAGATGAGAAGGTCAGGAATTTGGCCAAATATGTTCACATTGTCGAGTGCTCTCAAAGCTTGTGCTGCACTGGAGCTCCCTGGATTGGGTCAAGGGTTACACTCTCTTTTGATAAAGAAAGATATCATGCTGGATCCGTTTGTGAGTGTTGGCCTTATCGATATGTATTGCAAGTGCGATTTAACCAAGTACGCGAGGTTGATCTATGATCTGATGCCCGGGAAGGATTTAATTGCATTGAATGCTATGATCTCTGGTTACTCACAGAATGAGGCAGACAATGCATGTCTAGACCTTTTTGTTCAGACATTCACCCAAGGAATTGGATTTGATCAGACAACTTTATTAGCCGTCCTAAACTCTGCTGCTGGCTTGCAGGCTCCTAACGTCTGCAAACAAGTTCATGCACTTTCTGTGAAGTCGGGATTTCAGTGTGACACCTTTGTCATAAACAGTCTTGTTGATTCTTATGGAAAATGTAGCCAGCTGGATGATGCAGCTACAATTTTTGACGAGTGCCCTACTCCGGATTTGCCATCTTTTACCTCTCTCATAACAGCTTATGCTCTACTTGGTCGAGGTGAAGAAGCCATGAAACTATATCTGAAGCTACAGGGCATGGGTCTCAAGCCAGACTCATTTGTTTGCAGTTCTCTCTTAAATGCTTGTGCAAATCTATCAGCTTATGAACAGGGGAAACAAATACATGCTCATGTGTTGAAGTTCGGGTTCATGTCAGATGTGTTTGCTGGTAACTCTCTAGTTAACATGTATGCTAAGTGTGGAAGTATAGAGGATGCTAACTGTGCTTTCAGTGAGGTTCCTAGAAAAGGTATTGTTTCATGGTCTGCAATGATTGGAGGACTTGCCCAACATGGATATGCGAAAAAGGCACTTCATTTATTTGGTGAGATGCTGAAAGATGGTGTATCTCCCAATCACATAACATTAGTTAGTGTCCTTTATGCATGTAACCATGCTGGGTTAGTTGCAGAAGCCAAGAAGTATTTTGAAACAATGAAAGACTCGTTTGCGATTGAACCAACTCAAGAGCATTATGCATGCATGATTGATGTCCTGGGCCGAGCTGGAAAATTAAATGACGCTATTGATCTCGTAAATAAGATGCCTTTTGAAGCTAATGCATCTGTCTGGGGTGCACTTCTGGGTGCTGCAAGAATCCATAAGAATGTAGAGGTAGGGCAACGTGCTGCTGAGATGCTTTTTAATCTTCAACCAGAGAAATCTGGCACTCATGTTCTTCTTGCAAATATTTATGCATCAGTTGGGTTGTGGGGAGATGTCGCAAAAGTAAGAAGACTGATGAAGGACAGTAGAGTAAAAAAGGAACCTGGTATGAGTTGGATTGAAATTAAAGATAGTATTTTCACATTTATAGTGGGAGACAGAAGCCATTTGCGAAATGATGAAATATATGCCAAACTAGAGGAGTTGGGACAGCTAATGGCTAAAGCTGGTTATGTTCCTATGGTGGATACTGATCTCCATGATGTAGAGAGGAAACAAAAGGAGATTCTTCTCTCCTATCACAGCGAGAAACTAGCTGTTGCATTTGGGCTGATTGCTACACCTCCTGGTGCTCCTATTAGAGTGAAGAAGAACCTTCGGATTTGTTTGGACTGCCATACAGCATTCAAGTTCATTTGTAAAATCGTCTCTAGGGAGATCATTATTAGAGATATTAACCGGTTTCACCATTTCAAAGATGGCTCTTGTTCATGTGGGGATTACTGGTGATATTGAAGGTGGACCACTGTCTATTTGGTTGCAAGATCTTGCCAATGAGCAAGTCTGTGGTAATTTTTTTGATAAGGTAAATTGTATTAATCAAAAGGGAGAAAAACTCCCGTATACAAGAAGTATACCAAAAAGTAGAGAATTTACATCAAAACATGATTCTCTACAAAAGACGCCCAATCTTCTACACAAGTAGGGGCTATATGAGTGCATCAAAAAGCGATCAAAGATAAAAGACTATTTGAAAAAAGGAGACTCAATCCCCTCAAAAACTCTCCTATTTCTCTCCCCCCAAACTATCCACATGAGAGGTTATAAATTCCTTCGAAGCTGATGATAGGTTGGTTGAATGATTTCAAACAAAAATAAATTGTTTCTTGCTTCATGTTCCTTCGTATCATCCCTTTAACTGCTCTTTGGCTTATAGTAGATGTGCTATAGTCTATGCTACTTACTTTTGTCGAACTATTATGCTCCTAAAACTCGAACTGGCAGTAGAATCTTTTGACAGTGGAATTTCAAGATAAATTAGCAGATTACTATCCATTGTGAATGATAAACTAATCTTCTAAACCCATTTTCAGTTTTGATGGGATAGATCATTTCTTGGGTTACGATTTCAGGATGGCTTCGTTCCTTGTGTGGGTGAGGACTTGCTGTGTGACAGTGCTCTGACCTGTTGCCTAAGAGGGACCGAAATGATCGTAGAAGTGCTGGAGTGTTGTTACCAACTTCGTTTCCTGGACTTTACGTTATCAGTGACCTTGGCTCCAGGCTTTTCAGTTCCTTGATTGGCTTCATCTTGCTGGTTGCTCCATTGACAAGTTCAATTGCTCTTTTTTTAATTAATTAATTTATTTTTTAATTTTTTATTTATATTCTTGAAAAGATCATATTTTGTAGAATTGGGAAATTTGCTGTATTAATATTGTCTATAAGTAATTAAACGAAGAGCGGAAAAACACTTACCATTTGGTTGTAACATTGTGGTTGCAAGCTTGTAACTCAATATTTTTATTATGTCAGCAAAAACTTTTCATGTCAATATTTTTTTGCCTTTTTTTGTGGTTGCAGGGAACATACGGGTTATGTATTAGTGGAAAGATTACAGATATGGTGAAACAATACTGTAGCTAGCAGAATTAAAAGCTAACCCACATAGGAGTTGTAAGTACATTTTTTGTTACTTATTTGTCAGAAGAAAAATAATAAAAAAAACTTACAAGTTTAGTTACTTTGCTTTCAAGAAATTAGCATCTAGATCACAGGGATCTTGGCATCTCAGTTTTGCACTTCATCAGCTCATGTATGTAGGTGTTGGAACCTTAAAAGTTTGATGCTTGGATTGTAATTTATTGGTGATTTGGCAAGGTGAATAGCTGCTCACTTACTAATAAAGGGTCGAGAAGTACCTTTTTTGGTTATTTAGCTTTTTCTCTTGGCCTGGAGTTTGTACTCTCTTGTTTGCTCCTTGTCCTTGTAATGAATGTTTGGGAGAAACTTGTCGTCTTAAGTTATATGGTCTGGAACTTCCATGATGGCATTGGTTGTTGTATATTTATATCTTGCATGACATGATGTAGTAGGTATACTTTCGAATGTTTACTTAAGAATATAATAGTCTAATCTTAAAATAGGAGGTCACCAAACAATGTAGCCAAGCTGATTCTAACTTTCTCATAAATAATTGGAAAGTGAAAGGTGACAAGACATTCATGTTTCTGTGCTTGTTTGCAGGTTCTTCCACTTGTACCAGCTGGGAAGTAGAGCCAATGAAGAAGGATCACCCTATTCAGGACAGGCGTCATGAATTTTCCTATTTTACATTTTAAGTGAGATAAGCATCCTTTCTGCGCAGCATAAAAATTCAACAGAAAGTAGGAGAAGCATCATGTTTCTTTAAAACAAAATTTTACCTAGAATTTAGGATAAAATGCTGCAATATGAGCTGATTTTATTAATTTCGAATCCTTAGTATTCCAATCTTTAGCTAATGATGACGGAGACACTTTCTTGAGCTCTCTCACACAAGCATATGTACATGCTCTACTTCTAAAATTTTAAACTAGTCAGAATCTGCTGCTACCAAAATCTTCAAATTGCAAGAATATGCAGTTGTAGAACTCACAGGCGCAAGCAAACTTGGAACAGTGTTTTTGACTTTTATTTTGTACCCTTCTCAGGTTGAATGTAGTTTCTGTTTTTGTTCTTGTTTGTTTCCTCCAAAAGCTACAATTTCCATAAACATGATAAAAAACTAATTCACACGCTTTAATTTTGTAACAGTGTTTTTTTGTCAGTGCAGTAACTCTAATTATATTTGAACCGACAGGAATTCCAGTACGTTGCATAAATAGACCTGGTTCACAATTGCTGGGTGCAAATGGCCTAGATGATGGCCCAATAGTTAGTACTCATTTATGCATACTCTTCTATCTTGTACATTTTGGGAGTGGCAGAATAGTTGTACATATATGTGCTGGCAAAACTCTCAATGACTATACGTTAATGTAGTTGTATTTCATGTTTGCTATTGCAATTTCTTGGTTTTCTTATTGAATATACATACAGAAAGGCTTTTGGTTTCCTGGATGCTTCTCTCAAGTTTATGTCTTGATGTTTTGACCGGTCACACCATGCTCCAGAGATGGAATTGACAACTACAACAACAACAACCCAGTAAAATCCCACAAGTGGGGTCTGGGGAGGGTAATGTGTACGCAGACCTTACCCCTACCCGGAAGGAGTAGAGAGGCTGTTTCCGAAAGACCCTCGGCTCAAGAGAATAAAAAGACAAAAGGAGACGATATTAGTTTCACCACAGAGATGGAATTAACAAAATTATATTAACAGGATGTGATGCTCGTGTCTTTTGCTTGGGGGTTAGACTTGTAAATCGCCGTACTTTCCAACAGGTAGTCAAATTTTCCCAATTACACATGTAACTTATTTGCATTTTAAGTATTCGGAGGCGCTTGTAGTATTATTTTGGAAATATTTATTGTGTATAGTATCACTTTGTCTCATCTTGTTTTCTCTTTTATCGTATTGTCATTAGCTGCTTTGAGTGTTTCTAAGAGTTGTGCACTATATCTGTGATAATGAGCAGTAACTGCTGTTATCTCTGAGATTCTCAAAGACTAGTCAGATGGCTACTTGACTCTTGAGCAAAATTCAACTGGGGGTTGTGGAGTTCGAGTATATGTACTTGTAGAGTTGTAGTTGAGAATCTTTTGTAAAAGCTATCTTCTATTATTACTTTTATCTAGCTGCTGCTGCGGTAATATATTTCTGGTGGCTTTAGATCTAGCTTGACTAACAATAGACATGTATATGTGCCTTGGACATGTTGTAATGATCCTGTTATGGTGTCCGAATAAAATTTTGTTTTCTTTCTAGGTTCTCAATGTGATCCTTAATGAGGCAGATGGTGAGGTATTTGATGATACTCTTGCTCGCGTTTGTCCTTGTGTTGGTGGTAGGACTGCCACTGAAAATGCTGACAGCGACAGTGACCTTGAAGTGGTTGCTGATTTTGTTCCAGGCAATCTTGGATGCCCTCTAAGCAAATGCCAACGTTGTATTCCTTTTTTATTTGCTGCTGCTTTTTGGTGTTTTTATCATGCTTAATTATTGTATGATCTCTTCTCCACTTTCTCTGTGGTAGTTAAGGATTTGGAAAAAAAATTTAACTTTAGGAAGTACTTGGCATGACTTACAGGTGATTGAGGCATTCAGTTGCTTTATTCTTGAATAGCAAATCACATTTCTCCAATGTAGGTTTCTCATTATTAGCTCATTAATCAAAACGAAATAACAAAGGAAAAGGAAGCCATTCAAGGAGAAGATTGTTCGTAGACAGATATATTAGTTCGCAATTTGGTATCTTAGTTGAGGGAACGGAACCAAATGTGTGGTTTTCTATGAATGAATAGTGTCTCTTTCTATGAATGAATAGTGTCGTAGTAATTCTTTCTTTGGGAGATAGGAGCTATTTTGGAAAAAATTTCAGAAATTGAATGGGTTTTAAGGTAGAATTGTCAACTCATTGACTATTGCCCTTTGCCTTGATCAAACAGAATCTTTTGTTGTCCGTGTTGAAATTGGCAAAATGTTTGTCCCACATCGGTGGGAAAACAAAAGTTGGGGGGATTTTCCCCCTATAAAAGAAGGCTTAATGTTTAGGATTTAAACACACCTCTCATTGGCCTTCTCATCTGTTTAAGGCATTTGTATCTTCTCTCTTTAGTATTATTTTACTTGTATTTTTGGAGTGAAATAAAATATTGGTTGTGTCCGAGAAGTAGGCAAAATTAGCCGAACCTCGTAAATTCTGGTGTTCCCTTTATTGTTGTTTTATTGTCTTATTTATTATTTGGTGGCTGTCATAATTTTTGGTATAATAGTTGTGACTTATTCACACTATATACATTTGGCTTCCGTAACAATTAGTATCAGAGCCAAGGTACTGTCTAAGTATGCTCTGTGGTTGCAACATAGTCTGATCTTCCACATCAGAAAAGATTTATCTTGGTAACTGAGTCAAGGTTCTGTCTGAGTATGCTCTGTGGTTGCAGCTTAGTCTGATCTTCCACACCAGAAAGGAAATAATCTTGATTTGTGTCGTCAGCTATTAAATAATATTTGTGTCAAAGATGGGAGACAATAAACAAGAAGAATCTACATCAAGTGTCAACAATACGTCATCATTGACATCTTCGCTTATGACAAGAATTGTGTCAAATGCGAAATTTGCGGTAGAAATATTTGACGGGTCCGGACATTTTGGGATGTGGCAAGGCGAGGTTCTAGATGTCCTTTTTCAACAAGGGCTAGATCTGGCCATTGAAGAAAAGAAACCAGATGTTATTGGAGAAGAAGATTGGAGAATTATCAACCGTGTTGCTTGCGGTACTATTCGATCCTACCTTGCTAGAGAGCAGAAATATCCATACACAAAGGAAACTTCTGCAAGTAAATTATGGAAAGCACTGGAGGATAAATTTTTGAAGAAAAACAGTCAAAATAAATTGTACATGAAGAAGAGACTGTTTCACTTCACCTATGTTCCTGGTACCACGATGAATGAACATATCACCAGTTTCAATAAGTTGGTCACAGATTTGCAAAATATGGATACAACTTATGATGATGGTGACTTGGCCTTAATGTTGTTGGCGTCACTTCCTGATGAATACGAGCACCTTGAAACTACTCTACTCCATGGAAATGACGAAGTTTCTCTCAGAGAAGTTTGTTCGGCTTTGTACAGCTATGAACAAAGAAAGCGAGAAAAACAGAAGGGCGGAGAAGGAGAAGCACTATTTGTGAGGGGTCGTCCTCAAAATCAAATGAGGACAAAGAAGGGAAGATCCAAGTCAAGATCCAGACCCAGCAAAGATGAATGTGCTTTTTGTCGAGAAAAAGGGCACTGGAAGAAAGACTGTCCGAAGTTGAAGAATAAGGCCAAACATAACAATGGAAAGGCCATTATGGATTCAAATGTAGCTGATTGTGATGATTCAGACTTCTCATTAGTTACAACAGAGTCATCAACATCATCAGACATATGGTTGATGGACTCGGCTTGTAGCTATCATATGTGTCCCAACAGGGACTGGTTCGTGGAATTTCAAGAAGGAGAATATGGAGTCGTCCACACAGCGGATAACAGCCCTCTTACCTCATATGGCATTGGTTCAATACGATTAAGGAACCATGATGGAATGATCAGAACATTAACAGATGTTCGATATGTACCGGATTTGAAGAAGAATCTCATCTCTGTGGGAGCCCTAGAATCAAAAGGGTTCAAAATCATTGCAGAAAATGGAGTGATGAGAGTATGCTCCGGTGCACTAGTGGTAATGAAGGTTAATCGGAAGAATAATAATATGTACCGCTATCGTGGCAGTACAGTTATTGGGACAGTGACAGTGACATCCAGTGACGACAAAGAGGCAGAAGCAACCAAGCTATGGCACATGCGCTTGGGACATGCTGGAGGAAAATCCTTGAAAACTCTATCAGATCAAGGATTGTTAAAAGGAGTCAAGGCTTGGAACTTGGAGTTTTGTGAGCATTGTGTCAAAGGGAAACAGACAAGGGTTAAATTTGGTACAACGATCCATAATACTAAAGGCATTTTGGATTATGTACACTCTGATGTTTGGGGTCCTTCCAAAACACCTTCATTGGGTGGGAAGCACTATTTTGTAACCTTTGTTGATGATTTTTCTCGAAGAGTGTGGGTGTATACAATGAAAAACAAAGATGAAGTGCTAGGAATTTTTCTCAAATGGAAGACGATGGTGGAAAATCAAACAGGCAGGAGGATCAAGTGTATTCGCACAGACAATGGAGGTGAATACAAAAATGATCATTTCAATAAGGTCTGTGAAAATGATGGCATCGTCCGACACTTCACTGTTAGACATACACCACAACAGAATGGAGTGGCAGAACGTATGAACCGGACCTTGCTGGAGAAGGTACGGTGTATGTTGTCCCATGCTGGCTTGGGCAAAGAATTTTGGGCTGAGGCAATTAAATATGCATGCCACCTCATTAATCGTCTACCATCTGCTGCTATTGATGGCAAGACACCATTTGAAAAATGGTATGGAAAACCTGCTGTAGATTATAACTCTTTGCACGTGTTTGGCTCAACTGTATATTATCATGTGACGGAGTCAAAATTGGATCCAAGGGCAAAGAAGGCTATTTTTATGGGAATTACTTCTGGAGTCAAAGGATATCGCTTATGGTGTCCTATGACAAAGAAAGTAATATTCAGCAGGGATGTTACCTTTGATGAATCTGCTATGGTAAATAAGGTAACAGAAGACACCAAACAAAATAAAGGTGCTTCTAAGCAGGTGGAGTTTGAGGGAAAATTTATTTTTCCTACACAAGAAGCAGAGGAGGAAACAAATGAAGATTATCCTCTAGAAGGAGAGCCAGTAGAGGAGATTCCAACTCAGGAACCTCAACAACAACTTGAATCAATAGCAACCAGCAGGCCAAAAAGAACAATAACGAAACCTGTTCGTCTCATAGAGACGGTTGCTTGTGCAACCTCAATTGTAGCTGATGATGTTCCTACTACTTATAAAGACGTTGTCCAAAGTTCAGAAGAAGATAAGTGGAGGATTGCCATGAATGATGAAATACAGTCCCTTCATCAGAATCATACATGGAGATTGGCCAATCTCCCGAAGGGAAAGAAAGCAATTGGGTGCAAATGGGTATTTGCAAAGAAGGAAGGATTTCCTAACCAAGTAGATGTTCACTACAAAGCAAGATTGGTGGCCAAAGGATATGCTCAAAAGGAGGGAATTGATTACAATGAAGTGTTTTCTCCAGTTGTAAAACATTCCTCCATTAGAATTATGTTGGCTTTAGTAGCACAATTGGATTTGGAACTAGTTCAGATGGATGTAAAAACTGCGTTTTTACATGGAAACTTGGAGGAGGAAATCTACATGACTCAGCCAGAAGGATTCAAAGTTGCTGGAAAATAAAATATGGTGTGCAAACTTGAAAAATCGTTGTACGGATTGAAACAATCTTCTAGACAATGGTACAAGCGATTTGACGAGTTTATGTTGCGGCAAGGGTACAAGAGAAGCAAATACGATCATTGTGTGTATTTGCACAAGCTTAAAGATGGTTCCTTTATATATCTTCTCCTATATGTTGATGATATGTTGATAGCTTCCAAGAATTCGGAAGAAATTGATAAGTTGAAAATTCAACTGAAGAAGGAGTTCGAGATGAAGGATTTGGGTGAGGCAAAGAAAATTCTTGGCATGGAGATAATAAGAGATAGACGTTCAAAGAAACTCTGTTTATCTCAGAAAGAATATTTGAAAAGAGTACTACAACGTTTTGGCATAGATGACAAGACTAAGCCAGTTAGTACTCCACTTGCTCCCCATTTTAAGCTAAGTACTAATATGTCGCCAATGGATGAAGCTGAACGAGAGTATATGTCAAAGGTACCATACGCAAATGTTGTTGGTAGCTTGATGTATGCAATGGTTTGCACAAGGCCTGACATTTCACAAGCTGTTGGAGTTATTAGCAGATATATGCACAATCCAGGGAAGGAGCATTGACAAGCTGTGAAGTGGATTCTACGGTATATTCATAATACTGTAGATGTCAGGTTAGTTTTTGAGCAGGAAGACAATCAGTCTGTAGTTGGATATTGTGACTCAGATTTTGCGAGTGATCTGGACAAACGACGATCAACTACTGGTTATGTGTTTACTTTTGCAAAGGCACCAGTTAGTTGGAAGTCTACTTTGCAGTCAACAGTTGCTTTGTCTACAACAGAGGCAGAGTACATGGCTATTACAGAGGCTGTGAAAGAGGCAATTTGGCTTCAAGGATTGCTAAAGGAGCTTGGTGTTGAACAAAAAGGTATCACAATTTTTTGTGATAGTCAAAGTGCTATTCAATTAGCGAAAAACCAAGTGTATCATGCAAGGACGAAGCACATTGATGTTCGGTATCATTTCGTACGAGAAATCATAGAAGAAGGTGGAGTCACAGTGAAGAAAATTCATACTACGGAGAATCCTGCTGATATGCTGACAAAGGTGGTGACTGCGATCAAGTTTCAACATTGTTTGGATTTGATCAACATTGTTGAACACTGAAGATTGAAGATGAAGACACAACCAAAATTTGTTATTGAGAGAAAATTGAAGATGTGGAATTTTGCCAAGGTGGAGATTTGTTGAAATTGGCAAAATGTTTGTCCCACATCGGTGGGAAAACAAAAGTTGGGGGGATTTTCCCCCTATAAAAGAAGGCTTAATATTTAGGATTTAAACACACCTCTCATTTGCCTTCTCATCTGTTTAAGGCATTTGTATCTTCTCTCTTTAGTATTATTTCACTTGTATTTTTGGAGTGAAATAAAATATTGGTTGTGTCCGAGGAGTAGGCAAAATTAGCCGAACCTCGTAAATTCTGGTGTTCCCTTTATTGTTGTTTTATTGTCTTATTTATTATTTGGTGGCTGTCATAATTTTTGGTATAGTAGTTGTGACTTATTCACACTATATACATTTGGCTTCCGCAACAGTCCGCAGCTGATGACAACTCCACCCTGAAGATTGCTGATTTTGGGTTTGCAAGGTAAAGTTATAGTACACTGTTTGCTACCTCATTCTCCTAATGCCCACCCTTCCTTAACATTTCATCTCTTGTCAGACAACACATTTGCAGATTTTCTTTCATTCTTCCCTTCTATTTTAGGATTTGCAGCCTTAGGGTTAAAGGTTCTCCTAAGTAATTCACTCAAAATTCCAAACATCTCAAAAGTACCATCCCCTCTTATCAGGTCTTTGCAGCCTTGGGTGCTTGCAGAAACTCTATGTGGGTCGCCATTGTACATGGCTCCTGAAATAATGCAGCTTCAGAAGTATGATGCGAAGGTGGTATTCTCTTTCTACGAAACCAGTCCATAGGCTATTCTCTTTTAAGTTCCTGTTAACTTTTGGCCCCGAACACAGGCAGATCTCTGGAGTGTTGGTGCCGTTCTGTTTCAGCTTTTAACTGGCAAAACCCCGTTTACTGGGTCGCCATTGTACATGGCTCCTGAAATAATGCAGCTTCAGAAGTATGATGCGAATGTGGTATTCTCTTTCTACTAAACCACTCTATAGGCTATTCTCTTTTAGGCTCCTGTTAACTTTTGGTCCCGAACACAGGCAGATCTCTGGAGTGTTGATGCCGTTCCGTTTCAGCTTGTAACTGGCAAAACCCCGTTTATTGGAAACAATCAAATAAAGGTTTAATACCTTTTCAGCTGTGCATAGTAACTTACCTTATTGTTTCTTTCGTTTTCAGTTTGATTGGAGAAATTCAAATGCCTTGTAGCCTTGTTCTAAAAAATTTCTCTCCATTCTTCCTGTAGTTGCTCCAAACATAGTGAAATCCACTAAATTGCAGTTTCCTCTAGATGCCAAGCATTTAAGTCCTCATTGCATAGATTTGTGTCAAAAATTATTGCGCCGTTATCCAGGTACTTCATTTATGTTGTCTAGATTTCAACAGTTTAAACTCCCTCGTGGATGGTAACTTGAGTACTTATGTCGTAGTTCTCTACATGTTTTGACATTGAAAAGGCCATAAGATTTAAAGCCAGAGTAACCATTGCCTGCCATTTTCTAATGCGAAGTTCAAAATTCTCTTTTTCTGCATATCTGAAAACACAGTGGAGCGCTTGACATTTGAAGAGTTCTTTAACCACCCATTTCTTGCACAGAAGCATCCAGATGAGTTGTCTCGGTAAGCTAGTTGATGAATTAGAATTCTTGGCACTATATACCCGTTTCCTCACTTGGACTTTATGTGTTGGACATGGTACACAGGAATCAGCAACCTCAAAGGGTAATAGATGGTTTTCTTCTGGAAAAATCCAAATCCTGGAAGGAGCACTGAGGAAACTTTTCAAGAAGATGGTTTACCTTTTATTCTAGATAATGATTCCAGCAGTCCTCGTGGTGGTCCTCCTTTCGCTGGAATACCACAGAGATCTTCATGTGGATTTTCCCAGGATGCAAGAGCTGACAGGAAAGAAGTTTCTAGTGCTCCAAGCAAAATTGATCCTCCTCTGGATTGTAGATTCAATGAGATTCCCATCAGGTAAGTGCCACCGCCCTAGATCCCCAAGATTCCTTCGGTCGCCTTCTGCTTTGCACGCCAAGAACCATTAGGTTTTACTTCAATCTCAGTCACTTCTTCTCCACAAGTTCGCAGCTACACCCGAAAAGCAAAAAAAGGAAACACAAGTAAGAATAATGAGGTTAATGGAGTTAAGATCACAAGCAACACTAGCAATACCTGGGAAGTGAGACCAACAAGGTTAAAACAACGTATGATAACAAGAAATTACTAACCATACCTGAGAATTTTAACGAGCTTGGGGACTTAAAATAGCAGCTTATTGTGGTCAAAATAATTGTGTAATCTGTTGAAGTTTGGCAAAATGCCAAAGTCCCACATTGGTTGGGAGTTAAGTTTGGGGGGGATTTTTCCCCTATAAAAGAAGGCCTAATGTTTAGGATTGAAACACACCTCTCATTTGCCTTCTCATCTGTTTAAGGCATTTGTATCTTCTCTCTTTAGTATTATTTCACTTGTATTTTTGGAGTGAAATAAAATATTGGTTGTGTCCGAGGAGTAGGCAAAATTAGCCGAACCTCGTAAATTCTGGTGTTCCCTTTATTGTTGCTTTATTATCTTATTTATTATTTGGTGGCTGTCATAATTTTGGTATAGTAGTTGTAACTTATTCACACTATATACATTTGGCTTCCGCAACAATTGGTATCAGAGCCAAGGTACTGTCTAAGTATGCTCTGTGGTTGCAGCATAGTCTGATCTTCCACATCAGAAAAGATTTATCTTGGTAACTGAGTCAAGGTTCTGTCTGAGTATGCTCTGTAGTTGCAGCTTAGTCTGATCTACTACATCAGAAAGGAAATAATCTTGATTTGTGTCGTCAGCTATTAAATAATATTTGTGTCAAATATGGGGGACAATAAACAAGAAGAATCTACATCAAGTGTCAACAATACGTCATCATTGGCATCTTCGCTTATGACAAGAATTGTGTCAAATGCGAAATTTGCGGTAGAAATTTTTGACGGGTTCGGACATTTTGGGATGTGGCAAGGCAAGGTTCTAGATGTCCTTTTTCAACAAGGGCTAGATCTGGCCATTGAAGAAAAGAAACCAAATGTTATTGGAGAAGAAGATTGGAGAATTATCAACCGTATTGCTTGCGGTACCATTCGATCCTACCTTGCTAGAGAGCAGAAATATCCATACACAAAGGAAACTTCTGCAAGTAAATTATGGAAAGCACTGCAGGATAAATTTTTGAAGAAAAACAGTCAAAATAAATTGTACATGAAGAAGAGACTGTTTCACTTCACCTATATTCCTGGTACCACGATGAATGAATATATCACCAGTTTCAATAAGTCACAGATTTGCAAAATATGGATACAACTTATGATGATGGTGACTTGGCCTTAATGTTGTTGGCGTCACTTCCTGATGAGTACGAGCACCTTGAAACTACTCTACTCCATGGAAATGACGAAATTTCTCTCAGAGAAGTTTGTTCAGCTTTGTACAACTATGAACAAAGAAAGCGAGAAAAACAGAAGGGCGGAGAAGGAGAAGCACTGTTTGTGAGGGGTCGTCCTCAAAATCAAACGAGGACAAAGAAGGGAAGATCCAAATCAAGATCCAGACCCAGCAAAGATGAATGTGCCTTTTGTCGAGAAAAAGGGCACTGGAAGAAAGACTGTCCGAAGTTGAAGAATAAGGCCAAACATAACAATGGAAAGGCTATTATGGATTCAAATATAGCTGACTGTGATGATTCAGACTTCTCATTAGTTACAACAGAGTCATCAACATCATCAGACATATGGTTGATGGACTCGGCTTGTAGCTATCATATGTGTCCCAACAGGGACTGGTTCGTGGAATTTCAAGAAGGAGAATATGGAGTCATCCACACAGCGGATAACAGCCCTCTTACCTCATATGGCATTGGTTCAATACGATTAAGGAACCATGATGGAATGATCAGAACATTGATAGATGCTCGATATGTACCAGATTTGAAGAAGAATCTCATCTCTGTGGGAGCCCTAGAATCAAAAGGGTTCAAAATCATTGCAGAAAATGGAGTGATGAGAGTATGCTCCGGTGCACTAGTGGTAATGAAGGCTAATCAGAAGAATAATAATATGTACCGCTATCGTGACAGTACAGTTATTTGGACAGTGACAGTAACATCCAGTGACGACAAAGAGGCAGAAGCAACCAAGCTATGGCACATGCGCTTGGGACATGCTGGAGGAAAATCCTTGAAAACTCTATCAGATCAAGGATTGTTAAAAGGAGTAAAGGCTTGCAACTTGGAGTTTTGTGAGCATTGTGTTAAAGGGAAACAGACAAGGGTTAAATTTGGTACATCGATCCATAATACTAAAGACATTTTGGATTATGTACACTCTGATGTTTGGGGTCCTTCCAAAACACCTTCTTTGGGTGGGAAGCACTATTTTGTAACCTTTGTTGATGATTTTTCCCGATGAGTATGGGTGTATACAATGAAGAGCAAAGATGAAGTGTTGGGAATTTTTCTCAAATGGAAGACGATGGTGGAGAATCAGACAGGCAGGAGAATCAAGTGTATTCGCACAGACAATGGAGGTGAATACAAAAATGATCATTTCAATAAGGTCTGTGAAAATGATGGCATCGTCCGACACTTCACTGTTAGACATACACCACAACAGAATGGAGTGGCAGAACGTATGAACCAGACCTTGCTGGAGAAGGTACGGTGTATGTTGTCCAATGCTGGCTTGGGCAAAGAATTTTGGGCTGAGGCAATTACATATGCATGCCACCTCATTAATCGTCTACCATCTGCTGCTATTGATGGCAAAACACCATTTGAAAAATGGTACGGAAAACCTGCTGTAGATTATAACTCTTTGCACGTGTTTGGCTCAACTGCATATTATCATGTGACGGAGTCAAAATTGGATCCAAGGGCAAAGAAGGCTATTTTTATGGGAATTACTTCTGGAGTCAAAGGATATCGCTTATGGTGTCCTATGACAAAGAAAGTAATATTCAGCAGAGATGTTACCTTTGATGAATTTGCTATGGTAAATAAGGTAACAAAAGATACCAAACAAAATGAAGGTGCTTCTAAGTAGGCGGAGTTTGAGGGAAAATTTATTTTTCCTACACAAGAAGCAGAGGAGGAAACAAATGAAGATTACCCTCTGGAAGGAGAGCCAGTAGAGGAGATTCCAACTCAGGAATCTCAACAACAACTTGAATCAATAGCAACCAGCATGCCAAAAAGAACAATAACGAAACCTGTTCGTCTCATAGAGACGGTTGCTTGTGCAACCTCAATTGTAGCTGATGATGTTCCTACTACTTATAAAGACGCTGTCCAAAGTTCAGAAGAAGATAAGTGGAGGATTGCCATGAATGATGAAATACAGTCCCTTCATCAGAATCATACATGGAGATTGGCCAATCTCCCGAAGGGAAAGAAAGCAATTGGGTGCAAATGGGTATTTGCAAAAAAGAAGGATTTCCTAACCAATTAGATGTTCGCTACAAAGCAAGATTGGTGGCCAAAGGATATGCTCAAAAGGAGGGAATTGATTACAATGAAGTGTTTTCTCCAGTTGTAAAACATTCCTCCATTAGAATTATGTTGGCTTTGGTAGCACAATTGGATTTGGAACTAGTTCAGATGGATGTAAAAACTGCGTTTTTACATGGAAACTTGGAGGAGGAAATCTACATGACTCAGCCAGAAGGATTCAAAGTTGCTGGAAAAGAAAATATGGTGTGCAAACTTGAAAAATCGTTGTACGGATTGAAACAATCTTCTAGACAATGGTACAAGCGATTTGACGAGTTTATGTTGCAGCAAGGGTACAAGAGAAGCAAATACGATCATTGTGTGTATTTGCACAAGCTTAAAGATGGTTCCTTTGTATATCTTCTCCTATATGTTGATGATATGTTGATAGCTTCCAAGAATTTGGAAGAAATTGATAAGTTGAAGATTCAACTGAAGAAGGAGTTCGAGATGAAGGATTTGGGTGAGGCAAAGAAAATTCTTGGCATGGAGATAATTAGAGATAGACGTTCAAAGAAACTCTGTTTATCTCAAAAGGAATATTTGAAGAGAGTACTTCAACGTTTTGGCATAGATGACAAGACTGAGCCAGTTAGTACTCCACTTGCTTCCCATTTTAAGCTAAGTACTACTATGTCGCCAATGGATGAAGCTGAACGAGAGTATATGTCAAAGGTACCATACGCAAATGTTGTTGGTAGCTTGATGTATGCAATGGTTTGCACAAGGCCTGACATTTCACAAGCTGTTGGAGTTATTAGCAGATATATGCACAATCCAGGGAAGGAGCATTGACAAGTTGTGAAGTGGATTCTACGGTATATTCATAATACTGTAGATGTCGGGTTAGTTTTTGAGCAGGAAGACAATCAGTCTGTAGTTGGATATTGTGACTCAGATTTTGCGGGTGATATGGACAAACGAAGATAACTACTGGTTATGTGTTTACTTTTGCAAAGGCACCAGTTAGTTGGAAGTCTACTTTGCAGTCAACAGTTGCTTTGTCTACAACAGAGGCAGAGTACATGGCTATTACAGATGCTGTGAAAGAGGCAATTTGGCTTCAAGGATTGCTAAAGGAGCTTGGTGTTGAACAAAAAGGTATCACAATTTTTTGTGATAGTCAAAGTGCTATTCAATTAGCGAAGAACCAAGTTTATCATGCAAGGACGAAGCACATTGATGTTCGGTATCATTTCGTACGAGAAATCATAGAAGAAGGTGGAGTCACAGTGAAGAAAATTCATACTACTGAGAATCCTGCTGATATGCTGACAAAGGTGGTGACTGCGGTCAAGTTTCAACATTGTTTGGATTTGATCAACATTGTTGAACACTGAAGATTGAAGATGAAGACACAACCAAAATTTGTTATTGAGAGAGAATTGAAAATGTGGAATTTTGCCAAGGTGGAGATTTGTTGAAGTTTGGCAAAATGCCAAAGTCCCACATTTGTTGGGAGTTAAGTTTGGGGGGGATTTTTCCCTATAAAAGAAGGCCTAATGTTTAGGATTGAAACACACCTCTCATTTGCCTTCTCATCTGTTTAAGACATTTGTATCTTCTCTCTTTAGTATTATTTCACTTGTATTTTTGGAGTGAAATAAAATATTGGTTGTGTCCGAGGAGTAGGCAAAATTAGCCGAACCTCGTAAATTCTGGTGTTCCCTTTATTGTTGCTTTATTGTCTTATTTATTATTTGGTGACTGTCATAATTTTGGTATAGTAGTTGTGACTTATTCACACTATATACATTTGGCTTCCGCAACATAATCGACGGAGGTCAAAATAATTCTGTCAGGTGTTTGTGTAATCGACAGGGGATTTCATACAGCTTTTATGATGTTCCGATTTGGTTTATTTCCGGATCCTTAAATCTCTCGTTTTCTCATTTCTTCTTTTATTGAATGATTACGCTTAAATGACAACAGTCAGATATGAAGAACATTTCTTCTAAGGCAGGGAAGGAAAAGCTGCAGTAGAGGGACGGAGTTGTTCTAGGGAACATGAAAACTTATTTTTCCAAGTTTGATTAATTTTGTATTGATTAATTTGGTCAACATATTTAGTCCAAATTGATCCAGATTCTTAGATGGACTAACTTGGGCTACGTCCAAAATGATCCGCCAATAATCTGTGCAGTGGGCACTTATATTTTGATGGGCTGAATTTGACGCCACTGATTACCACCAAACTGCCTAGCAAATACCCTGGTTATTAGTCGCGACCAACCCCAATGCATAACCTAGTAAAGAAAAGGAAAATGGTAGCTTGTTTTGGTCATTTTACTAAATCGGGAAAATTTGAGGTCGATTAGAAAATCTTAAATGGTGAAAAGTATTAAGAGATCTATTTAAATGGATTAACCACAGTAACTTGTTTTGGTCATTTGTGCTGGATTATTGTTCCTTTTCCTTTCAATGTCTACGTTCTGTTTGATTTAGTAGTAAAGACGGAATCGTAACTTAACATCCTAAACATATGATTTTAGTTTGAAACGTTTAATTCGTTTGTTCTTGAATAAATGTAAGGGAACACCTATAGCATGAAATATAGAAATTGTTTCTGATTATATATAAAGAAGCAAAATATATAATTTTTTAAAATAGTTTAAGTAACTCTAAAACTTGATGTAATTCTTTTTGTTTTTTGTTTTAAATATATTATACAATACCTAAAGCAACATATAGGACAACCACTCTCGTCTTCATCAGAGGAACAATGTGCAGCCAACCAGTTGTCTCTTATGAAAATAGCATGGACATTAGACTCTGCTCATTTGGATATACGAAAGAAAGCGCTCGAATTCAAGAACTCGGACGGAGAGTTGGAGATTTCCAGGAAATTGTGTGAATTACTTTTTGTTTCTTTTTAGTTTTGTTATACGTAGACTGTAACTTACTTGAAATTCTAGAAACCCCAGTAAGTTTGACAGAGAAAATTGATGAATTTTTAGTGAAAAACCTTACTTATCCTTGTTTTTTCCGACTAATTAGTTTGGTCAATGAACATATTACTTAGTTCCTCTAGATAATCTTGTGTCATACGCTACAGAAAACGTGTTTCCTCTGTATTGATATTTTCAGGCATGCTCCTTATATTTCCTTCTACTATTTTTTCTTCAAGCTATTATGCTTGTTCTTTCATTGTTAATCTTCTGCCGTTTGTTTACATTTTTATTGCTGAACCTGTTGATAATGGCCTGAAGCAGTGTGGTTCCTATGAAAAAAAATATATGATGTGCACCTCAGGGGTGGAGCTAAGAGTGTCGGCAAGGGCTTCGGCCCAACTTTGGTTCAAAACCATGTATTTATCTTAAAAAATTCATTACATATGTACAAATTCTTAATTTATAACTCAGTAGCTTGAAACGATTCGAATTCCCAAAATCAACAATAACAACAACAACAAACCCAGTATAATCCCACAAGTGGGGTCTGAGGAGGGTAGTGTGTACGCAGACCTTACTCCTACCTTTGAGGGTAGAGCGGTTGTTCCCGATAGACCTTCGGCTTAAGAAAGAAAAAAAAAGCAGTAACAACAACAATACCAATAGCAAGATAATAAGAAACAAGCAGTGACAGGATAATAAGAGAACCAGCATTATCAACAACAATATAATAAGAAAACATATAGTAATCAAGGCCGACAATAACCGAAAAATAAGGCTGACTAACTACTACTATCTGTATGGGGAAGTCACACACTCGACTACCTACCAACCTTCTACCCTAATCCTTCCCCAAAATCATAAGCTTCAAATCCTAGCTCTGCTTCTAATCATCTTGTGACAATGTACCTCTAAATCACAGTAGCAGCTGTTAGCTTTCTAGCTTTGTTTTTCTTGCAGACTGTCTAGTTTGCTGTTATATGCATGTTTTTTCTTCAGAGTAATAAAATTAGTGCTAAATCAAGCAGAGTAAAGCGTTGGTGCAAGTCTTGGCTCAACCACAGCAGCAAGTGGAATCTTTTTTGGTATGGAGAGGCCAAAAATTTCCTCCATGTTGAGGTCCTCAGGGGTCATATTATCGGGCAATGACCATTTAAATCCATGTAGAAGATTAGCTAAGCTAGCTTGAATCACCTTAAGCCCTAAGTTGTATCCCGGACACATTCTTCTCCCAGCTCCAAATGGCAGTAGCTCAAAATTATGTCCTTTGACATCAATGGAATTTCCGAGAAACCTCTCAGGTTTGAACGCCTCAGGCTCGTCCCACAAAGTAGGATCTCTTGCGATAGTCCATACGCTTACTAGGAGCCTGGTTCCTTTCAGAATGTCGTAGCCGGCTACTTTACAATCTTCTCCGCAGAGCCGTGGAGTTAGCATTGGTGCCACGGGGTGAAGTCGCATAGTCTCTTTAACAATTGCCTCTATATAAGGAAGATGTGGAATGTCCTTTTCTTGTACCCATCTGTTCTGCCCAATCACTCGATCCAATTCCTCTGTAGCCTTGTTGAAAATCTCCGGCTTCTTTAGCAGCTCTGAGATTGCCCACTCCACGATCACTGCTGAACTCTCGGTTCCACCAGCCAACAAGTCCTGATTGTGCAATACATATTTTTAACTCTTTATCATCAAGCGCCAAAAAAGAAAGAAATACTTGACCACTGACTTTGACTTTCTCTCGACCCGTAGCCCTCCAACTTTCATAGAAAAAGTGGAGTTGGCCATCGATTTCGTCAACCATTATATGTTTTAACATGCGGATAGACATTGGAACCAACTAAATCTCGGTCAACCATAAAGATCCAAACTTTTAGTCCTAGTTAGGGGCGAATATAGTGTTCTACTAACTGGTTTAATTGAACCCATAACTCTCGATGCGGAGTAAAAATTCATTAAAATTGTAAAAATAGTAGATATGAACCCACAACTTTAAAAATATAATGAGTTCAATGCTAAAAACCTGAAAGGTGAATTTTAATTCTGGATCCGTCTATGGTCCTAGTGAGGAAATTATCAGTGGTGACACCCAAGTGGTAGAAGCAATAAAGGATCTAGTACGTGGTTAATAAGATTTTTCATAAATACTAGAGTAGTACTTTTATTTTTGTGTGCTATTATTTTTCTTTTGTCTGAAATTGATAAGACGTTATGAGTTGTGAAGGTGATATATATACCTGGGTGAAAGCCTTGACTCCATGTCTCTCTAGTTTAACCTCCAGAGTGGGATCATCAGCAAACTGTAGTAAAACATCCACCATGTCTTTGGCAACGTAATTCTCCTCAGCGTTTCTCCTAGCGTTATGCTGGTCGAGAACATGCTCCAAAAACCTGTCAAACTTGTTACTTAATACCTTCATCCTCTTAACATAACCTTGCAAGTCCATGAAGTCAATCCAGGGGATATAATCTCCAATATTAAGTACACCATTTAGCAAGAACAGCTCGTCCAACATTTTCTTAAATTCCTCGGGAGTCACGATCGAATTCTTGGATTCGTCCAAATACCTCTTTCCCAGCACCATCCTGCTAATAACATTTAAACTCAGGGTCATCAAATAATCTTTCAGCAGAATCGGTTTTCCTGTACTTAAGTTATACAAATCATGGAGGAGAGAATGTAACTCCTCTGTACGAATATACTCGAGTGACTCGAGCCGTTTTGCGGTGAACAGTTCCATAAGGCACATCTTACGTGCCTGCCGCCAATAGGGTCCGTAGGCGGACCAAGTGATATTCGAATAGTTGTAGGTGGTGTACTTGCCAGCAGCCATTTTAGGCCTGTCTACAAAGTTGATATCCATTGATTTGAGGAAAACCTTAGCCATTTCGACTGAGGAGCCCACCACAACGGGGTAAGACCCGAAGCGGCGTTGCAAAATGGGCCCATACTTGAGGGAGAGTTCATGGACAGAGCGGTGAGCAAGGGGGCCAATGAGGTTAAAGTTTCCGATGATTGGCCATGGTTTTGGGCCGGGTGGTAAGTTGAGTTTCCTTTGGCGGAGATATTTGGAAAGGAAAAAAAGAGCCAGTGTAGCTAGACATGCAGCTGCATAAGCAGTATAGGTAGGAGTTTCCATTTGGAATTACTGATAGTGAATCAATGGTTGAGTTAATGGCTCCTCAGATGGGCTAAATTTATATTAATGTTGGAAAGAAGCTTGAATAATATTGCTCGTAGCACGAATAACAGCTGGCTTATTAGTTATATTGATCATTTTGTATTGTTTCTCCTTGCTTTGTGATCTACTGATCTGTGATCTGTGATTTTTTGTTATATTAATGCTAGAGGACAAATTCTCTAAATAAACAATCTTAATGAGAGTAGTTAGTACTCCTCATTAACTTAAATATAGTGTCAAACTATTAAGAATAATAGTATAAGGACATCCTACTTGAAAGTTGGAATACAATAATGAGTTAAAAACTCAAGTATAAACACAGGCTCAAAACAGTATTTTAATGAGTGATGGAGACAAAGGCTCCAAAAGAGGACAAGAACGAGTGGAATCGGAATGGAAAATAATGTATAACTTTCTAGTGCATAGATCTAGCAACGCATTCTAGGCACAGATCATTGGTATTGGATGTATCGTTAAGTTGTGCCGAGTCAAATCTGCTCTTTCTCTTTTCCAATGGATCAATATTTTCGATCCAAGATTCCAAGACATAAAAAAAAATGAGAAATTAGCTCAATTCCTTACTTCTTACCACCTAACCAATTTCTTTTTTGTCCTTTGATCAAATTTAAAACAATTATCAATCCTAACACACCCCATGTCACTTCAAACACTTCCCAATCTCCAACAATCCAGGTGTATTATGACAAAAAGTAAGGAAAAATAGTGATTTTGGTCCTTGTATTATTACTATATTCTACTTTTGATCCTTGTGATATTTGACCTAGTACATCAAACCTTCAATCAACTGAAGTGTGCATTTTTTATTTTTAAGCTAACAAAACTAACGAAACTAAACGGAAAACCTAGCAAGAAAGAATTAAGACTGGAATGTAACTAAAGAACTTTAGCTATTTTTATCCTACTGATTGTTATCCATATTTCTTGATATTCCTCACCAAAATAGGCAACGTCACGTAGATCATCTGGCAGCTAACTATTGAAGATCCAGAAGAATATTGTTGGCTGTAAGCCATGTTTAACGGACAAGGTAATTAGTGATTGATGTTTAGGTAAGTTTTCGTTTTATTCGGCTATCTCATTTGTCTCATTCTATTTTATCACCAGATAAATGTTTATAATACAAGCTATGTATGTATGTATGTATGTATGTATATATATATATATATATATATATATATATATATATATATATATATATATAGCCAAAGTACAAAATTTATTTAAGACAAAAAAAAAAACAATTTAAAGCTTGACATTCAACATTGTTTTCATTCTTCAGGAGTATCTAAGAAGATGATAAGTTTCTTGACTTTCCATTGACCCATTTTGGTGCAGTAGACATTCCCAAGCTCAGAGCTTCGAATTGTCATGGCTTCGTTAATATTAGTGCACTAGACATTCTAGATGTGGGTTTATTTGAACCCACGGCTTTTAGTCTAAATCTAGATTTATAAATTGTTGAGAATATTGAATTATGAACTCCAAAGTAATGGGTTCAGTGGTTGAAACCCCATATGGAACCCATAGAATTAAAATTCTGAGTAGGTTTCTTCTGTGGGGTCCATACCTCACCTACCAAAGAAAAATAAAAGAAACGAAAATGAGACGATTGCCGAAACTTACGGCTTAGGCGGTGGACAAAACCAATTTTTCTAAAGTTGGTTTTCTGATTGAAGATTCCAATCTTTGATTAGTTAGAGGTGCGGTGACTTCTCCTATAAATAGAAGTATTCAGTTTCATCTCGAACACACCCAAATAACGAGAGAAGCAGAAAGCAGTGAGAGTAATCCACAGATTGTTGTCTGTGAGATAACTAGTGAGTGATTGTAATATTGTAGTGAGGTGTTTTAAATAAAGAGTGTTATTTCTTTCAAAGTTGTAGTAGTCTTTTGACACTACTGAGTTGTAATATTGCTTCGCTCGAATATTGTATTTTACCCCACTAAAATATTTGGTGTCATTATTACTCTCTTGTGTTATTATTTGCTATGGATATTATTCCTGGGCGGAATTATTATTTTTTATCCCAACAACGTGGTATCAAAGCCATGACAAATAATGGTCCGCTATCTTTTCAGTACCCACGTCTGATAAAAGATAATTATGAGAAATGGTGTCTACGTATGAAAGTCATTCTTGGCTCTCAGGATGTGTGGGAAATCGTAGATAGAGGATATTCAAAACCAGATAATGAGGAAGCTCTGCCTCGAACTGAAAAAGAAGTCTTGGCAAAGACAAGGAAAAAGGATCAACAGGCTCTCACGCTCATCCACCAATGTTTGGATGATGCCATGTTTGAGAAGGTGGCAGATGCTACCACCTCAAAGGAAGCTTGGGGGATTTTACAAAATTCTCTTCAAGGAGTTGACAAGGTGAAGAAGGTAAAACTTCAAACTCTAAGGGCTAATTTTGAAGCTTTAAAAATGAAAGAATCCGAATGCATCTCAGATTATTTTTCAAAAGTGAAGGCTGTTGTAAATCAACTAAGAAGATACGGGGAGGACATAAAAGATGTCCGTGTGGTAGAAAAGATCCTTCGCACTTTAACACCTAAATTTGATTTTATGGTGTTTGAGGAGTCTAAAGATTTAGACTCTATGATGGTGGAGCAATTGGAAGGTTCTTTACAAGCCCACGAAGAAAAGATCAAAAGGAGAAAAGAAGTGCCATTGGAGAAACTTCTTAAAACTCAGGCATCCTTCAAGGATTATAAAGGTAAAACAAGCTATCGAGGAAACGGACGAGGACGAGGCCGTGGCGGTCATGGAAGAGGAAGAAGTAACGGTAACAACTTCAACAATGAAGTTAAAATCCACCAAACATTCAGAGGTCGTGGTCGTGGACATAGAGGAGGAAGAGGACGTCGCTACTACCAAGAAAATAATGAACAAAGGTATGACAAATCAAAAATTGAGTGTTATAATTATCATAAATTTGGCCATTACTCCTGGGAATGTCGTAGCAATGTTGAAGAAAACGCTAACCTTGTTGACGGCAAGAAAGAAGAAAATGAGTCAATGTTGTTGATGACACTCAAGGAAGAAGACAGAGATAATTGCAGCTCATGGTATTTGGACAATGGAGCAAGCAATCATATGTGTGGATGCAAAGAGAAGTTTGTGGAGATTAATAAAACGATGAGCGATAATGTGTCCTTTGGAGATACCTCAAAGGTTCAAATCGAAGGGATAGGTACGATTCTGATCTCCTGTAAAGATGGTAGTCACAAGTTAATTCAAGATGTTTATTATGTGCCAAAATTAAAAAGTAATATTTTGAGTTTGGGCCAACTTCTTGAAAAGGAATATGACATCCACATGAAAAATATGCATCTTTGGCTTAGAGATTCAAGTGGAATTCTAATTGCTAAAGTGCATATGACAAAGAATAGATTGTTTTCTCTGAATCTTAAAACAATTGATGCAAAGTGTTTGAAGGCAAATGTGCAAGATGAATCATGGTGTTGGCACATGCGATTTGGGCACTTAAATTTTGAAGCACTCAAATCAATGGGAGAAAAGAACATGGTACATGGGATACCATCAATCAACCATCCAAATCAATTGTGTGAAGCTTGTCATCTTGGGAAACATGCAAGGAGGAGTTTTTCAAAGGAAGCCATGTCAAGATCAACCAAGCCGCTCCAGCTTGTCCACACTGATGTGTGTGGACCAATCAATCCACCTTCTTTTGGTAAAAGAAAATATTTTTTGCTTTTCATTGATGACTTAAGTAGAAAGACTTGGGTTTATTTCTTGAACAAAAAATCTGAAGCTTTTGATGCTTTTAAAAATTTCAAAGTACTTGTGGAAAAAGAAAGTGGCTATGAAATTAAAGCTCTAAGGTCCGATAGAGGAGGCGAATTTACTTCAAACGAATTTAATGACTTCTGTCAACTTTATGGAATTCGTCGCCCTCTAACGGTACCTTATTCACCTTAACAAAATGGTGTTGTAGAGAGAAAGAATCGAACGATTCTTAATATGGCTAGATGTATGTTGAAAGCTAAAAGTATGCCCAAGGAATTTTGGTCCGAAGCTGTTTCTTGTGCAGTTTATTTGAATAACAGGTCTCCAACAAAAAATATTAGAGATCAAACCCCTCAAGAAGCATGGAGTGGAAGAAAGCCAAGTGTCAAGCACTTGAGAATCTTTGGGAGCATAGCCTATGCTCATGTGCCACATCAAGGGAGAGCGAAGCTTGACGATCGAAGTGTCAAGCATGTGTTTGTCGGCTATGATACGAGTTCATAAGGCTACAAATTATACAACCCAAGTTGTGGCAAGGTGGTGGTAAGTCGCGATGTTGAATTTGATG
Source organism: Nicotiana tabacum (assembly GCF_000715075.1). Lineage (NCBI taxonomy): Eukaryota > Viridiplantae > Streptophyta > Magnoliopsida > Solanales > Solanaceae > Nicotiana > Nicotiana tabacum. Next base: position 184,636,426 of record NC_134085.1, read on the forward strand.
AAGAATTGGCATGGAACTGGGAAGCTCAGGAAGAAACTTCATATGATTTTGTTCCATACTTTGGTGATGAAGAAGAACCAGAGACCGTGGAACCTGTGTAGGATACAACTCCACCTCCTTCTCCAGCCAACGTTGCATCTCCCTCTTCTCAAGAAAGTTCAAATGAACAGTCGCAAAGGACAAGGAGTATTCAAGATCTCTATGAGGACACAGAAGAAGTTACTAATTTTGATTCTTTATATTGTCTCTTTGCTGACAGTGAACCAATGAACTTTGATGAAGCTATTACAGATAACAGGTGGAGACAAGCCATGAATGAGGAGATCGAGTCAATAGAGAAGAAAAACACTTGGGAGTTAACAACTCTTCCCAAGGGTCATCGAGCAATTGGAGTGAAATGGGTATACAAGACAAAGAAGAATGTTAATGGAGATGTGGAGAGATACAAGGCACGACTTGTGGCTAAAGGCTACAAGCAAAGGCAAGGCATCGACTATGAAGAAGTCTATGCACCTGTTGCCCGCATGGAGACGATTCGTTTGTTGATCTCTTTGGCGGCGCAAATGAAGTGGAAGATTTATCAACTAGATGTCAAGTCAGCCTTCTTGAATGGCTATCTTGAAGAAGAAGTCTATGTTGAACAACCATTGGGTTTCGTGGTCAAAAACCATGAAGATAAAGTGTTACGGTTGAAGAAAGTTTTATATGGATTAAAGCAAGCCCCACGAGCATGGAATAGTTGCATTGACAAGTATTTTCAAGACAATGAGTTTACTCGTTGTCTCCATAAATATGCTCTTTACCTTAAAGCTCATACTAATGGAGATATCTTACTTGTTTGTTTTTATGTTGATGATCTTATTTTCACGAGTAATAACCTAAGTTTGTTTGAAGCTTTCAAGAAAGATACGTCCCGTGAATTCGAGATGACAGACGTAGGGCCCATGTCATATTACCTGGGCCTAGAAGTGAAGCAGATGGAGGATGAAATTTTATCTCTCAAGAAAGCTATACAAAAGAGATATTGAAGAAGTTCAGCATGCTCGATTGCAACCGTGTGAACACACTGATGGAAAGTGGGACAAGATTGTCCAAGTTTGATGACGGAGAAAAAATGGATCCCACATTCTTCAAAAGTCTTGTGGGAAGTTTGAGTGATTATGCAGGAGATATTGATGATAGAAAAAGTACAAATGGTTTTGTATTTTTCTTAGGTGATTCTGTTATTTCTTGGAGTTCAAAGAAACAGTCCATTGTTACTCTCTCGACCTGTGAAGCCGAATATATAGCAGCAACATCATGTACCTGTCATGCTATTTGGCTAAGGAGATTATTAAAGGAGCTCATTTTGCCATAAATGGAAGAAACAAAGATTTGTATTGACAACAAATTAGCACATACACTTGCGAAGAATCTAGTGTATCATGATCGAAGCAAGCATATAGATACAAGGTATCACTTCATCAGAGAATGCATTGCCAAAAAGGAAGTCGAGCTCAAATATGTGAAGTCTCATGATCAAGTTGCTGATATCTTCACAAAGCCTCTCAAGTTTAAAGATTTTCAGAGATTGAGAACAAGACTTGGAATGAAGAAGAAAAAATCAAAATTAAGGGAGAGATATGTGGGGTCCATACCTCACCTACCAAAGAAAAATGAAAGAAACGAAAATGAGATGATTGCTGAAACTTACGGCTTAGGCGGTGGACAAAACCAATTTTTCTAAAGTTGGTTTTCTGATTGAAGATTCCAATATTTGATTGGTTAGAGGTGCGGTGGCTTCTCCTATAAATAGAAGTATTCAATTTCATCTCGAACACACCCAAATAACGAGAGAAGCAGAAAGCAGTGAGAGTAATCCACAGATTGTTGCCTGTGAGATAACTAGTGAGTGATTGTAATATTGTAGTGAAGTGTTTTAAATAAAGAGTGTTATTTCTTTTATACATTTATGTTAATGTTACAACCCATATTTTTGTATGTGAAAGTACGTCGTAAGTCCGTTGATGTAAGCTCGAAAATGAGATCCTCTTGGAAAGTATATAAAGTAATTTAATGGTGTTACATCCCATATTACACACCGTACTTCAGATGTTACTATCATTATAGGATTATCTAATGTAAACTCAAAAAGGATGAAATCCTTCTACACGGACAAGAAAGGGTTGCCGAAGTGTTACGCAAGTTAAGATGAATATGAGACTTGTTAATCATGATTTAAATGAGTTTAAATACATGATATGACTATATATGATATTTGAATATGAAGCATAAAGTTTGAGAAAAATCGGATTTAAGTTGCGGAAAAACCGACTAAGGATTTGCATTGTAATGAAGTTTTTTTAGTAATATATTTCGTGTGCTATATGAGATTTTTTTGGGACATATTTGCCAAATTGAAGGTCTTGGAATGTAGTTTCCAATGCTCTTAACCGTTTGTTTATACGACATCCGGATAAAAAGATATAAGCGTTTGAAAAAAAGGCCAATGAGAGAGTGGCACGTGGCACCTTTTTGACTTTTAGAAAAGGGGATGTTTATCTCTCTGTCTCGTCTCTTACTTTGGTTTTCCAGAGAGCTCGACCATATAACACCCCTAAACTCATCCTCAAGTCCTCCATAAGGATTTTCAACGATACTATCATCCGAGGCACGAAATCACGAAGCAATAACACAAGAACGATCCTCACGACGTAAGTATTGCTATATAACCTCTCTTTTTCTTTGTAGTTTGAGTTTTGGAAGGTAGTTTGAAGTTAATAAAAATGCCTAATTGTTGGTTTCAAGATCTTAAATATCAAGGTCGATTAATTCATTTCATAATATTTAGAACTCACGGGACGGTGATCGGAAGCCGTGAGTTCGAGTTATTTGATTTGTAATGGACTATTTTATGGGTTGTTTCGTGTAGCTTTTGAGCTGTATATTTTGCTGCTATTTAATGGAGTTTTTGGAGGATAAATGGTGTGGAGAAACACCACATATTGGTGAAATAATGGATTAGTCATTCTTTATAATACTTTCGGGGTGTTGGACACTACTATAGTCGTTGTTTTTGGTATGAATTGATTGGGGTATGTTGGGCTATTGTAAGCTAAATATAACATGGATTTCGACTTGAATCTACTGTAGGAGGTAATTATATTGTGTTCCAACAAGTTCTTAAGGTTATATTGACATCGGTTGAGTTAAATGGATGAACTAGACATGAACTAGTGAATAAAGTTGCCAATTAAGAATAATTGGAGTTGTGGATCATTTTCTTTGTTATGGATGTGAGCACGTGATTTTTGCACTATGAGAACTACTCCCAAAAATTCAAAATAAAATGGTTTGGTGTTGTTAGTGATTTATTTTGTATTTTTGTCTGTGCAAGTTTATTTCTTCTTTAATTAAGAAAAATACAAAAAAATATGTGGTGCATGTGCATTTAGGATTTAATTTTACAATTTAGGAATTAGCAAGTTTGTTTTACAAAATGGGAAAATCACAAAAAATATGTACTTTGCATCTTTCGCATTTAATGTCCGAATTGTGTGATTTTTATCGTTATTGATGTTTAATTTCGTGTGATAGTTATTATTAAGTGTCAATATTTTTAGTTAATTGCCAATTTTATAATTTAATTAGGATTTTTAGTTTTATTGTTGAAAAGAAAAAATTGAAAAAATAATAAGAAGAGGAAAATTCAGTTGGCCCAATTTGGCCAAGCCCAAATCCTTACAGCCAAACCTGGCCAAAAACCAGCCCATACCTGCCCCAAATCCAGTCCACCTGCGACTCAACCAAACGACGCTGTTTCAGGCGTTTCAATCTGGACCGTTGATCTCAGCTGATCAAACGGTCCCAAAGCTTTGACCAAACCCAACCCCCGACCCGTCACTCCAATACACGGACCGCCCTAGTACTACTCCAAACGACACCGTTTGAGTTAAGTGAACTGATCTGGACCCTCGATCTCTCTTGATTGAACGGCCAAGATCAAACCACCCCCTACTATATAAATGAAGCCTCATACCCAGCCCCCCAGTCCAAACCCCTGTTCATCATCGTCTCTCAGAGACGAAGCCCTTCCCCCAAACCCTAGCCATCATGGCATTCCTTCGCCTGAAACCCAGCGGTAACGACGCCGCCGGCCACCAAAATAATACCCCTGAACCTCCTAACCACCCCCAATCCAAATCCCTCACTCGTTTTGCTCGAATCAACCTGCAGCTTCTCGAATCTTCAATCGAAGATTCGAGCAAAACTTGAAACCCACCCCAACCAGTCCCAAACTCACACCAAGGCACCCCCTGACCACCCTTGTTACGGATCTATTGACTGCTTACCTCGAATCAACCTCCAACTTCTCGAATCTTCAATCGAAGATTCGAGCAGGACCTAGATCTACCCCAACCAGTCCCAAACTCATACCGGACATGTCCATGACCTCCCTCGTCACCAAACCACCGTTGGTTTGGTTTGAATCTGGCTAGAAACACTCGAACCCCAAATCGAAACGTAAAAACCCTAGAAAAACCAAAACTGGTTTCTGTCCGAAGTTTAAAAGGTTTTAGGTGTTTAACTGACCTTAGTCGAAGTGTTCTCAGTTGAGAACACTCGATTAAGGTCCGTTTGACCTCAAAAAAGTTCAAGTATGAGTTATTCAAATCCGTCTGTTCTTTGTTCCATTTTAAGGTATTTTTCTTTTTTTTTTCTTTTATTCTATTTTTGATGTTTTAAATGTCTATTTATGTGTTTAGTATTGTTATATTAATTTTTCAGTTTTGTCGATTGTTCTGTTCTTCTCCCTCAAACCTTTTTATTTGGTCGAATTTGTTTCTGTTCTTTGTTGTGTATAATTATAGGCTGTGTAATCGATTCAAATAAGTTTCGTCGATTAGTTAAGTTTTATTATAAATCCCTGTTCTTGTCGATGCCGTTTGAATTGCATGATTGTCCATTTCTGATTGATTGTTGTCAATTGTTGTAGGCAATTGGTTAATTAGTTATCATCAATTAATTCAAGTTTTATTAGTAGTTTCGTCAAATGATTTAAGGTCGAATGTTGTATGTGCTGATCTTTAGGCAATTAGCTTCAGGGCATTGTCAATATGCTGACAATGATCCTGCATTTATGTTGATTTTGGTTCAATGTTCAGTTTCAGTTTTAATGGTTCTGTTGAGTTTTGTGTGGTGTTAATATTGTTTTGATTCAAGTTCAGTCTGTTGGTTCCAGTTAGAATTCAGCCTTAGTCATTTAGTTGTTAGAAATTTGGTAGGCTGGATTGATTATAGCTGTTGTAGTTTGCTGTTTGATCTAATCTGTGAGGTTTGAGTTGCTGTTTGATTTTGATTAAGGAAATTGGTTATAGCTGATAAAGTACAAGGGATTGGGCTAGGACAGTAAATCATAGTAGTTTCAGGGGTAATTTAGGAATTGAAGAGTTCAGAAATTGGCTAGTTTAAGTGGGCTGTCAGTAAAATACTAAAGTACCATTAAACTAATGCAATTTTTTTTAGTGCTAATGGGGAACAAAACATAATGGTGGGGGAAAGGTTTAAAGGATTTGAATAGAAAATAGGCTGCCCCATACCCGCGTGGGATTAATAAATAAAAAGAAGTTTAGTGGGGAACAAGACATATTCTAGTGGAATTGAAAAGAGATCATGGCAGAATTAGCTTAAAAAATTCTGCCTAAGTGTCCTTGAAGGCTAGGGTCAGGGTTTGGTTATAAATAGGGTCATCGAAGATAGATTTAGGGGGGATTTTCCGAAGAAAAATCTGGAGATGAGAGGTTTAAACAGTACAAGTTTTTTTTTACACAGTTAAAGGGTTGGTTTCTGGGAGCTAAAAATCAGTTTCTTTCTATCTTTTGGTGGAGAGTCTGGGCTGACATCTCTTTAGGCAGACTTTAGAGGAGAAAAACATTCTGAAAATCTTGAGGGTATTGGATATTCTAAAAAAACTAGAAGAGTCTTAAGAATGAGCCTAATTCAACTAGTATTATTCCATTGAGACTGAAAAGAGCTCCAGCTTAACTGTGGAATTGTATGTTCGAGTTTTCCCTTGATTACTGAATTCTAGGGGCGTTTCTGCTTGTGTTTTTGATTGGTATTTGGTTGCTATCAAGCTGCTTTAGGGTCGGTTACTAGGTGTTTGTGTTGTTGTTGGTATTGCTAGAATTCTGCTGGTTCCTTTTAAATCTGTTACTGGGTTATTTCTGTTGGTTGTTGCTGGTTATTGCTGCTGTTGCTGGGTTACATACTACTATGCTGATCTTCTTCTTCTTGTATTCCAATACCAGGTACACTACCCTGAACCCCATTGATGTAAGCTCATTAAAGTTTGAAAGGAAATGTTCGAACACATTTATTGATCAACTGAGGACTGCCTGTATTTTAATTGATGTTAGTTTAGATGTTTTCCTGTTATATAGATAGTAGTTATGTGTATAATCAAAACTGTTTTTTTAAGGTGGGTTATCTGTTAAGCATTGTGTAACATTGAAATGTTAAATTGAATCCTTGGAATGACATGAAGTGTAGTTAGTTCTACAGGTTTGTGAAAATGGGATTGTTGAATCAGTTTTGAGGAACTCGAATGTCATCAGTAATAGGCGGGTCTAGATTAAGGTCAGGTTAAAAGGGTAATGAACTTGTAATAGGATTCCAATTCATGAGCTGATCTAGTAATATTCACCCTACTCGCTAGTCATTTTATCATTAATCATGCCAGTATACTAGGATGTCTTCGGTGAATAACAGTTTCTGAATTCGATAGTAAGCAAAACCTGAAATGTTGTTGGTAGATTAGTGTTGAAAACAGTTAAAAGTCAGGAAAAGAAAGGATCATTTACACTATATTGGTTCATTAAAACCCATAGTTCGTAATAGTTAATGGGTATGATAAATTAGTTTAGGAATTTTGGGAGTTCACGTCTGTCAATTAAAATAAAGGTATGTATTGTCGTTGAGGTGCGTCACCGTTAAGTTGTTGGTTCGAACAACAAAAGCTGGGACATTGCACGCTTGTAATTAATTAGGACTTCTCCTTTTACTTTAGAGACAATAAAAATAGCAAATCATAGTTGCTTTAGGTTTACCCTCTTAAATAAAAAATGAGACGACCCTCGCCAAATAAAATGCACAAGCTGCGGGGCCCTCAACAAATGGATATCATGAATGCATAGAATTCGGGATGAGCCGTTTAGCAAATTTCACGGTCTTCCCCAAAGTAACAATGCGTTAGTCACTGTTAGGCGCGTACTTTAATAACATTACCTTAATAACCCCGGATGCACATTTACGTGACCCAAATCTAAATCTCAACGAAGTTGGAACGTATCAGAAATTGCGGGTACATTTATGTGGCGCAATTCAAGATGCATTCTCACAACGTTGCAATTCTTTGAATAAATAATAACACAAGCGGGGAACCGTTAAAATTTGCACATAGGTTCATAATTGTATAAAAATCAGATAATTAAGCCTAATATGACAGTAGAGCGACCGTGCTAGAACCGCATAACTCGGGAATGCCTAACACCTTCTCCCGAGTTAACAGAATTCCTTATCCGGATTTCTGGTGCGCAGACTGTTAAACAGAGTCATTCTTTTCCTCGATTCGGGATTCAACCGGTGACTTGGGACACCACAAATCTCCCAAGTGGCGACTCTGAATTAAATAATAAATCCCGTTTCGATTGTCCTTTAATTGAAAAAACTCCCTTTACGTCCCTTCACGGGGGTGTAGGTGAAAAAGGAGGTGTGACAATGGATATATGGTATAAGGATGGAATTACTGATGAATGACTTCATTATCATGTTAATGATACTATTAAGTTAAAGTAAAAAGTCTATAAGGGATGATATGGGGTATACGAATTCCAATTGGAGCTTGTCGCTCGTCGTAAAATAGTTATGACTTGTTGTTGTTTTATGGTGTCTTGTTATTGATGATTATGTATTGCTGGATTTCTCTGGTAATTTTTGTGGGTATATTATATTGGAGGAGGCTCTTGTTACAGGGGAGATGCTGCCCGAATTTATATAAACGAGCTACAAGTTTAAGTTGCAGATTTAGCCTTTATCTCTCGATTAGTTAAAACTCAAATTTTGAATCTCCTTATGTAATGAAGGTAGTTATTTCAGTTTACCAAATATAGTTAAATTCTTATTGTTAATATATTACTGTGCAGGTAGACATAGGAAGCAATTTGGTGATAAATAGTTAAATACATATCATAGCCAACAAAATTTGGGTCGACCAAAAAATTTTAAAACCATCTTCTCAGCTTTCATTTGGTTCACGTGGAAGAAGTCATTGGTACTAGCACCATAAGAGGAGAGGAGCAATAGGTATCTAGTACGTGCAGAGTCGCACCCAAGATTTGAGCGCGACGGGGCACCATCATTTTATATATGCAAATTTCTAGCGACAAAAGGCAACTCTTTGAAAACTTAATGATTATGATAACAAATCAACATAATACAAATTTAAAATTGCCGAATATCATTAATTTGGTATTAATATAATAAAAGTACATCGTCGCTCATACTTGAACGGTATGCATTTTCATATGCAAAGGACAAATGTTTAAACTTTATTGTGTAAATTTCTATCTATCTATCTATCTATCTATCTATATATATATATATAGAATGTCCCAATGTGATTGTAGCTAATAAATATGTTAAATGTTTAGATATCACTAATTAGAATTGTGAAAATATATATCTTGCTGATGCATAGAAAATCACAATTCACTTGTGAATGTCCATATGGAAGAGAGTATCACATTGGAAATTGTTCAATTTTTATTTTATTTTGCAATCTTCAAAAGTAAACTTTATTAGTCATTACATGTATCAAATTGCCCTCCCATTCTTGTAAAGACAATAATGTTTTACTTGCCCGTCATTCTTAATTCTTTATATTTTTCCATCATTCTTAGTACTTTAAGTTACCTGTTTAGATTTTCTCTCAGGTAAAGCTTTCAAAAGAAAAGAAAGTTCAAAGCAGAGAGTGAGTGAGGGACTTGAAAAAGAATAAAATAAATGAACTATTACGTACTAATAACAAACTAATTTAAAAAGATAAAAGAAAAAAATAAACTAATTGCTAGTAAGGGGGTAGTAGTAAGTTAAAAAAAAAGGAAGTGAAGGAAGGATTAAAGAAGAATAAAATAAAATGACAATTACGTAATAAATAAACTAATTCAGAAAAGATTATAGAAACAAAAATAAACCAATTGACTAGTAAGGGAGTAATATTAAGTTAAAAAAAAGGAGTAACCGTAAGTTTAAAAAAAAAAAAAAAAGGAACAGTAATAGTCCGTTTGGCCAAGCTGCAAAAATCAGCTTATTTTGAGAAGTGTTTTTTTCTTTCAAAAGTGCTATTCTCAATAGTACTTTTGTTGAGAAGCAGTTTGTGTTTGACTAATTAGTTTGAAAATCACTTCTGAGCAGCAATTAGTGTTTGACCAAGCTTTAAAAACTGCTTTTAAGTGTATTTTTATCAAAAGTGCATCTCAAAAAAGTGCTTTTGGAGAAAAGCTATTTTTTCCGCTTCTCCAAAACTGCTTCTGTTTCTCCTCAAAAACACTTTTTTTCTTTTCAAAAGCTTGGCCAAACACCTCAATTTTTGGACCAAAAAAGCACTTTTGGCCAAAAAGAAGCTTGGCCAAACAGGCTATAAGTATCCATGATCTTTATTTTTTAAAAGTAAACCAAAAAAAAAAAAACCATTTAGAACAAAAAGAAAAGCTATAGAATTGGTTTCAAACCCAGGTAAAAAGGTAAACAAAGGATCTTGCACGGTTCAGCAAACCAGTTTCACCGTCCAACTTTAATGTTTATGGGGGGCAACGAATATATAATGGGTTCTCAGTATGCATACAGACATATATAAGATATTTATACATGATTTTTGCTGAGGCTAAGTCGGGACCCCAACACGCTTTGTAGGTCCGCCCCCGAGTATGTGGTTAATAAAAATTACTCCATTCATAAATACGTAAACTCTTAACTTTAGCGTGTAACTATTATTTTTTTATATGTGATGACTTGTCAAGTGAATACCTGAGTGAATACTTTGAATCCATGCCTCTCCTAGCGTTATGCTCCTCAATTACAGGCTCCAAAAACCTGTCAAACTTGTTGCTTAATACCTTCATCCTCTTAACATAAACCTTGCAAGTCCATGAAATCAATCAAGGGGAGAGAATCTTCAATATTGAGGACACATTTAGCCAAGAACATCTTGGACAACATCATCTTAATCGACTCGTCCAAGTACTTCTTCCCCAGTACCATCCTGCTAATAACATTTAAACTCACAGTTGTCAAATAATCTTTCAGCAAAATCGGTTTCCCTGATAATTTGTTCAAATTATGGAGCAGAATATGCAGTTCCTCTGCCCGATTTTTGCTGTCTAGTTTTCTAGTGTTTGAGTAGTAGTCTTGAGGGTCCGTGATGTGTAATTGTGTAGAGGTTATACTGGTGCACTTAATGTGCAGTTTATTTATTTTTTGGAGCTGTAACTATTTCACAAGTTTGATAAATAAAATTCTTTAATTACCAAAAAAGAGTTTACTCCAAAAAGTGGTTTGAGAAAAAAACCAAGAAAAGAAAATCTGCTTTGACCTAAATTCTCCCGCGCTCCCCCTTCATCCGTTCATCGTATTATCTGGCCACATTGGCCTAAAATTAGTCGATTTTCTTCTCTTCAATATTACAATAGCATCTTTGGTAAGTACCCTCCACTTCCAACCAAGAAGTTATGAGTTCGAGTCATCCCAAGAGCAAGGTGGGGAGTTTTTGGAGGGAAGGATGCCGACGGTCTATTGAAAACAGCCTCTCTACCCCAGGGTAGAGGTAAGGTCTGCGTACACACTACCTTCCCTAGACCCCACTAGTGGAATCAAAATACACGAATACACTCACAACGCTCCAAAACTCAAAACCATCCGCTTTTATCTTCAACAGTTTAATTTTGCTTAAACAGTCTAATTTAGTAATCATTCTGCAAAAGGTTATACACTCTATAACAATATCTCTCCATAGACACCATCAGAACAAACACAACACTGTAATGTTATTATTTCTGAAAATATAACTGCATTATAACATACATACATAAATACTTGTGTGTTCACTATTAAAACCACTTTCAAGCAAAGAAAAAGATACAAGATTTAAGTTGGATAAGTAGACGATACCATTACAAAAGATTTAGAGCACAGGTTCAAACGTAACAAAGTCTATCTTGACGGAACCATAGAACTGCTGAATCAAACAGAGTAAAGTTTTGGTGAAAGTCTTGGCTCAATCACAGTAGCAAGTGGAAATTTTTTAGGTGTAGAGAGCCCAAAAATCTCATCCATGTTGAGGTCCTCAGGAGTCATATTATCAGGCAATGACCAGTTAAATCCATGTAGAAGATTAGCTAAGCTAGCTTGAATCACCTTGAGCCCCAAGCTATAACCCGGGCACATTCTTCTCCCCGCTCCAAATGGCAAAAGCTCATAATCATGTCCTTTAACATCTATGGACTTTTCATGGAATCTCTCCGGCTTGAACACCTCAGGCTCGTCCCACAATGTAGGGTCTCTTCCAATAGTCCATACACTCACGAGAACCCTAGTTCCTTTCTGAACGTCGTAGCCTGCTACCTTAATATCTTCTCGACACTCACGTGGCACCAACATTGGTGCCACGGGGTGCAGTCGCATAGTCTCTTTGACTATTGCCTCTATGTAAGGAAGATTTGGAATGTCCTTTTCTTGTACCCATCTATTCTGCCCAATTACTCGATCCAATTCTTCTGTAGCCTTTTTGAAAATCTCCGGCTTCTTTAGCAGCTCTGAAATTGCCCACTCCACTGTCACTGCTGAACTCTCGGTTCCACCAGCCAGCATATCCTGATTGCGCAATTACACATTTTACTCTTGTCATCAACTATAACAAAGCACTATTGTTATAGTTTAGGTATCACTAATTAGAATTGAGAAAATATATATCTTGCTGATGCGCGTAGAAAATCAAAATACTCGGATTCGGGGAATGGCCGGACCACAAGGGTCTATTTTATGCAGCCTTATCTTGCATTTCTGCAAGATGCTATTTCCACGGCTTTAAACCGTGACCTCCTGATCACATGACAACAGCTTTACCAATTACGCCAAGGCTCCCTTTCATCAACTATAACAAAGCATCGAAAACAAGTACAAATATCCTGACCAACTTGACTTTCTATTTTCAAAATTTTTCTTGTAATTTATCTACAGTTGGATTCACTCCATTATCCGTTCTACTTCGACAAAAAAGTGAGCCAGATATCATTTCAGTAACATTATCAACAGGTCAATTATTACGAGTATATTCTTTTTCTTGTTTTTTTTTTCAGTACGACAGACCCATACATAGCCAACTAAATTTCGGGTTCCAAAATATCTTGTCAATGTCCATTAATTTCCATTGGTTGGAGGAAGTCATAAGTACTGTCGACCCGAGTGGAGCAGAGCAATAGGAATCTACTCTGGTTTATTAAAATTATTCTTAACTATAGTCTATGTGCCTTTTTAAGTTTTCCGTGCTATTAAGTAGGCGTTTGGACATAAAAATTACTAGTATAATTTTTGAAAAACAGTACTCTATCCGTTCACTTTTACTTGTCCATTTTGGACTTTTCGCGCCACTTAAGAAATAATAATTGTAATATGTGTTTTACCATAACCCCTAATAATGATAGCATTTCAAAAAACATGGGAAATAAATTGGGGAATGAGTACTTAATGATAAAGGTAAAACAAGTTTTTTTTTTTTTTTGTCTTTCTCTTGATTTGCTAAAAAGACAATTAAAAGTAAAAATGTATTTTTAGTATAATGGACAAGTAACAGTGAACGGAGGGATTATTATTTGGAGTTAAAGTTGAAAAATGATACTATTTGGAATTTGAATTTGTGTTTGGACATATATTTCACTTGAAAAAATATTGTACTTTTGTGAGTGGGAATTTTTTTTGAAAAAATCATTTTCGAATTTTTTTTCAAGAATTTGTAAAATTTCACGGAGAAACATATTTTTTGGAAAAAAAAAATTCGAAAAAAGGAAATTCTTTTATGGACAAACAGCAACAGGTACTAAGTATTACTCCTATTATTTTCTATAGTTATAATTTAAAGATATTATGATAAATATGAATTGATATCTTTTGTTTAGTACAATACCTGAGTGAATGCTTTGACTCCATGTCTCTCCAGCTTAACTTCCAACTTCGGATCATCAGCAAGCTGCAACAAAACATCCACCATATCCTTAGCAACATAATTCTCCACTCCATTTCTCCTAATGTTATGCTCATCAATAACATGCTCTAAAAACTTGTCGAATTTCTTGCTCACTACTTTCATCCTCTTAACATAACCTTGCAAATCCATGAAATCAATCCATGGAATTGAATCTCCAATATTAAGTACACCATTTAGCAAAAACAATTCGTCCAACATCTTCTTAAATTCCTCAGGATTCACGAACGAGTTCTCGGATTCGTCCAAATACCTTTTCCCCAGTACCATCCTGCTAATAACATTTAAACTCAACGTCGTCAAATAATCTTTCAACACAATTGGTTTCCCTGATATTTTGTTCAAATTATGGAGAAGAGAATGCAACTCCTCAGCCCGAATATACTCGTATGAATCGAGACGTTTCGTGCTGAATAATTCCGTTAGGCACATCCTACGTGCCTGGCGCCAATATGGTCCGTAAGGAGACCATGTAATATCGGAATAATTGTACGTTGTGTATTTTCCGGCAGCCGTTTTAGGCCTGCCTACAAAGTTAATATCCATGGATTTGAGGAAAATCTTAGCCATTTCGACGGAGGATCCAACTACAACGGGGAAAGACCCGAATTGGAGTTGCATAACGGGTCCGTACTTGAGGGAGAGTTCGTGGATTGAGCGATGAGGAAGATTGCCAATAAGGTTTAAGTTTCCGATGATCGGCCATGGTTTTGGGCCTGGAGGTAAATTGAGTTTCCTCTGGCGAAGAAGTTTGGAAAGGAACAAAAGAAACAGAGTATCAAGAAATACTGCTGCATATGTAGTCAAGTTTGTACCTTCCATTGAATTGTTGGTACTTTTGGTGGTGAATCAGTGATTTGGGAGAGGACTCAATGTGTTTGTTAGTTGATTTAATGGTGGAGTATATGGTTCCACGAATAAGCTGTATTTATAGTGTTGGAGAGAAGCTTGAATAGTACTACAAATATATTTTTTAAGTAGTATTTTTCAATTATTTTTCATCACTTTAAAATTTGTGATCGTCATTTTCTAAAAGAAAAATCTAGTAATATTTTTCCTCGAAACTTTGTTTCAGTTGCCTTCGGTCTTCCAGGAAAGTATTTTTAAGTTCTTCAGTACCTTCAGCAGGGTGTGAAACTGCTACTGTACTACTTACTTTGAATAAAATAACAAGGTACCCCACAAAAAGAAAGGAAACACTTTAAAAAAAAAAAGAAGGTTCCCCACAATCCACTACTTGGAAATAATTCAGTGAAGTTTCACCCATTAAAAAAAACATAAAGGTAAAGTTGAGATTTGAACTTTATAGATTTGAGATTCTAGTTTTCTTAAATTATTGAATTTTAAATTAATAATTTGTACATATTTAATAATTTTTTAAGTCTCGTAGCAAACACGCTAGCTTTGCCCCTGTTTATTGTTTATGTAGGGGCGACTCTAAGGCTTTGGGCAGTGAGGCCATTGCCTAAGGCTAGAGGTGATAAAATGGTTAAAATAAAATAATTAACCATACATATTATTCATTAAAAAATGGGTTGGATAATAAACTTTTTAAAAACGGATCAAATATGAATAAAAATATGTTATCCATTTAGAAAATGGATAACCAATAGGTAACCAATGAGTCTAACTTTTACATTTGTAAAGCCTTAAATTGGGTGTTCCTCAAGTTAGGGAGACTAGGAGACTAAGAATTCTCCCAAAAGTGATCATATGTAAGAATTCATGGATGATATGGTTACCCATATTATCCGTCGGTTAACACGTTTTTTTATCCGTATTAAATATGAGTCGGAACCGACCCGACCCCGCCCGTTTGCCGCTCCTACCTTAGGCCCCCCAAAATTTGAAGGCCCGAAATTTATTTTAAATTCTTATTATTATTGTTACTATATACTATATAATTTATATAAATAATTAGTATAATGAAAAATGTTACTATATTTTTTTTGTTGCTTGATTGAGGTTATTTTACACCAATAGATTCATAAATTATGATAATTTTCTTCCCTCGTTAATTAGTATATTTGCTTCACTCTTCAATTTTAATTTTATCCTTTTTATATAGGAATTAAATTATGTATATTGATAACATAATGAATTTCTTTTACAATGTTCTCTGAAACTGCATGAACACAAAAACATTCATGCACCGGTTTTTTTTTTGGTGTAGTTCGACATATTATATTAGGTTATTTATAATATTTTTTAGATATTCTCCAATAAGTGCTATTTAATAGAATGAACTATAATTATTGTTTAAATTTATCGGAAGGAGTAAATATTTTTGATACCGTCAATACTCAAAACTTAAGTTATTATGTTATGTACATTTATTTCTTTTTCTTGTTTATGATGATAGCCAATTCAAAATTTTTACTTTGAGTTCTGGACCTCAACATCCTACTATTTTTTTTTTTTTGAAATTCGTCTTTTTGCCTTAAATGATTAATTTGTTATTTAAAGAGCAAATTTTATTATTAGCGTAAATATTTTATAAAATAAATTAAAGGATCCCTCAATATGATTTCGTTTTAGGCTAAGAGATCTGATGAGCCGCCCTTGAGTTTATGGGTGAAAATTTCTAATGAACCAAACGGAAAAAACGACTGAAGGGTTGCAAAGTTTCTTCGTTTTTCCATAAATGTGTAATAGAGGGTCAAGACTAGGAGTGAAAAGACATTTTTTTTGTTTCATGTTTGTTACATGAGAAACGAAACTTTGTAAGAGTTGGCACGAAATTACCTTGACATTGAGACTTGACTTGTGACCGTTGACCTTAAATATATTTTGACATGCATCATACTCTTAAATAATACTCTCCTACATAAATCGGAATAATAAAATTATTCACTACAGCCGTATTATATTTTTCTAATTTTTAAAGTGTTCGATTTCACACTATAACAACGAAATAAAGAACACTTGAAATATAAAACAAACCGTGTCAACTACCATAAGTGTCCTTTTTTGTTTTGTTTTGTTTTGCATCTTCAAGATTACTATATATTCCAGAAACTATTTACAGTTGATGGCCAAAAAAGTATATAAAATTTGTATAATTTTTGTATATAATATACCGAATGTATATAAATAAAGAAAATACAAATTTTATAATTTTTTTCGGCGATTATTTTTACAGCGTCTATACAGTCAGTGGCGAAACTAGGAATTTCCCCAAGGGTGTTGATCAAATTTAAAAGAAGTGAAATTTTTTTCCAGAAAAAGGATGTTCAATATGTGTTATATATATATATATACACCTCTAAAACGTAATATTGTACCTATATATATAGTGTAATTTTTTGACGAAGAATAGTCATGTGACGATCCTTATGAGTTATGACCATGTGACTTCGGCCATGTATACTGTGTCATTTTTCCTAGTTTTTTCCCCTTAATAAGCAAAGAAAGTTTTGGTTTGGCCCTTTAACCCCTCTAAGTGTGGATTTATTATCATCACACAGACACAGTGCAGGGCTGCTACCCTAACAACCATCCAACCGAGAAAGAAAATTAAAAATTGCTTCTACTATAGAAGTATAGAGTATATCAAAAGTGCATGAAGCTGATGGAATTTTATGGAAAGTGAGAAGTCTAGGGCCGGGCATAATTTGGTAAATACCGAATTACCGTATTGAAATAGAAAATTTTGATATTTGGCATACGGTATTTTGGTATTTGGTATGATATTTGATTTAAGTTTTTAAAAAAATTGATATTTTGTATGGTATTTGGTATTTTAAAATAAAATACCGAAATACCGATACCATACGGAAATATATATTATATTACACAAAACACATATTATCAATTATAACATAAAAATAAAAAATCTAAAATTTTACTTTCCTTTATTCTCAAAGTTCATCAATTAACCTAAACAAGTAACAAGATATTTCTAATGATCAAATATTCTTTAATGTACAATTTTCTCTATTTGGATCGATATTTGCTAGTTTTGGACAAAAGTTTTGTCAACAAATATTTTTCAGTTTTGTATTTTTGAGTACTTTAATTAAAAATATTAGAGTGTATGACTCTATGCACTAGTTAGTATTCAAACCGAATAAATCGAAGTTTCCAAATCGAATAAACCGAAACCGAAAGGAGAAAATCGAACCATATCGAATTTAATTAGGTACGGTATTGGTATAAGATTTTAAGAAACCGAATACCGAAAATATCAAACCGAAATATCTAAATACCGTACCGTACCGACCGACAAACCCCCGGAGAAGTCAATCATATTGGTTATAGTCCACACGTGTGTAACGATGGTGGGGTCACTAGGATATTAGTAAGTGGAAGATCCCAAACCAAGAAAGCATTTCGCCAGCAGCCATGGAGAAAGGACCCGATTAATCCGGTTCATAAGACTCATTCAAGGGAAGGCATTCACTAATTTTTTTTATTTAATACTGTTTACATCTAATTTTGTCCTTTATTTCTTTCAATTAATTCTCTTGAACTTCTAATTTATTCAAATAAGTTTTTTCAATACAATTTTCTATTTACTATAGCTATTATCGTTATTATTACTATTACTACTAGCACTATTAGTATTATTATTATTACTACTACTACTACGTTTACTTCTATTAATAGTAATACCGTAACTAATATTATTATTACTTTGATTTTTTGATGACATACTTTGAATGTTATTACAAGAATTCATGGACAGATTCAGATTTAACACTGAGACCAACCCAGACAAATTCTATTTGATGGCATTGGAGAAGAAAACAATAGAATCCTTTAGAGAGAGAGTATGCCATGAGATGGAGAGCAGAAGCAGTGTCACGATCCGGATTTCGCACCCTCGAGGGTCGTGATGGCGCCTACTAGTGAAAGCTAGGCAAGCCAACCAACCGAACTATTTACCTTGTTTCCATTTTTAGTCCTTTAATAATTATGAAGCAATAACGTGTAGGTAGCGGAATTTATAACAAGCGGAAGAAAAACAATAAAGCTATTTGAATATACATCTAATACAACTATTTGAACAACGAGTGCCCAGAACTGGTGTCACAGCTTCACAGACTGTCTAGGAGTACTACGAATAAAGGTCTGAATGAATTAAATATAACACTGTCTCTTGAAATGCATGAAAGAAACATGAATAGTAGATAGAAGGAGACACCAAGGCCTGCGGACGCCTGCAGGACTATCTCGGGTCGCCTGGTGAACAAGGAACAATAATCTCACTGCGGTCCGAAGTCTACAGCACATGGATCTGCACAAAAGAGTGCAGAGTGTAGTATCAACACAACCGACCTCTTGTGCTGGTAAGTGTCCAGCCTAACCTCGACGAAGTAGTGACGAGGCTAGGACTAGACTACCAAATAAACCTGTGCAGTTAAATCATATACAACGAAAATAGAAGCAGATAATCACAATTAAAATTGGGCGGGGGAAACATGCTGCGGGGAGTAACAGATAACAACAGAATATCAAGAGGAATATAAAGAAACTAAAATCCAATTACTAACAAGGATAAGGAAAATAAAAGCAGAGTTCACTTTCATTTCACATCTTGTTGCAGGCGTGCAACCCGATCCCATTTCATGTATCTCGTTGTAGGCGTGCAACCCGATCTCATATCATATATCTCGTTGCAGGCGTGCAACCCGATCCCATTTCATATATCTCGTTGCAGGCGTGCAACCCGCTCCCATTTCATATATCTCTTTGCAGACGTGCAACCCGCTCCTATTTCATATATCTCATTGCAGGTGTGTAACCCGCTCCCATTTCATATATCTCGTTGCAGGCATGCAACCCGCTCCCATTTCATATATCTCATTGCAGGCATGCAACCCGCTCCTATTTCATCTATTTCCGTGGTGGCGTACCACCCGATCCCATTTACAAATCAATCAACAATCACAAAAGAATTCCGGCAAGGGAACAATTATATTTCAATAACATCCCGGCAAGAAAACAATAATATCAAGACAAACATCCCGGCAAGGGAACAGTAATATGACAATAACATCCCGGCAAGGGAATAATAATGATAATAACATTCCGGCAAGGGAACGATAATGATAATAACATCCCGGCAAGGGAACAATAATGATAATAACATGTGAAGCACAATAAACCACAACGGAGTCATAACAATTACACTACAAGACTCACGGGCATGCTTGACACCGACGTATAGATACTCGTCACCATGCCTATACGTCGTACTCCACAATTAACACGTAGTAAATAAGACACGACTCCTAATCCCTCAAGCTAAGGTTAGACCAAACACTTACCTCGATGCCACGAACACAATTCAAGCCTCAACTATCGCTTTACCCCTTGATTCCACCACCAATTCGCTCGTATCTAGCCACAAGTTACTTAATTACATCAATAAAGGCTAAATGAATCAATTCTAATGCATGAAAAATGAGTTTTCTAAAGTTTACCCAAAAAGTGAAAAATTGCCCCCGGGTCCACATGGTCAAAACCCGATTACCCATTCCCCCACGAACTCAAATATATAATTTGTTTTGAAATCGGACCTCAAATCGAGGTCCAAATCCCCAATTTTTGAAAAACCTAGGTTCTACCCAAAACACCCAATTTCCCTCATAAAAATCATTGATTTGAGTTGAAATTATGTGAAAAGATGTTAATGATTGAAGAAAACGAGTTAAAATTGACTTACAATCGATTTGAAAGAAGAGTTGTCTTTGAAAAATCGCCCAAGAGTGTTTTGGTTTTGAAAGAGTGTGAAAATGAAAGATTTTTGGTTGTTATAAAACTGCAGGTTGCAGATGTCGCAATTGCGAACCCAAACTTCTGCTAAGTTCACATTTGCGAAGCAGTTTTTGCATTTGCGAAGTGGGAATTGCGAACAATGTGTTGCATTTGCGATATCTGGCTAAAACTGGGGGATTGCATTTGCGAGGTAAGCTAGCCTGGGCTATTGTTCGCATTTGCGACATAGCCTTCACATTTGTGAACTCGCATTTGCGAGCCAGGCTTCGCAAATGCGAAGCCTGCAGGCCTGCCATGCAACAACTGAAATCTGCAATTCCTCAAGTCCAAAATCCACCCTGTGGCCTATCCAAAACTCACCCGAGCCCTCGGAGCTCCAAACCAAACATACACACCAACCTTAAAACATCATACGGTCTCGCTCGTGCATTCAAATCACTAAGATAGCATCAACAACTATGAATTTAGCATCAAAATCATGAAATTTCTTAAGAACTTTAAATTTTCTAATTTTTTCAAATACGATCTGATTCACGTCATCTCAAGTATGTTTATTATCCAAATTTCACAGACTTATCTTAAATCACATATAAGACATGTACCGGGTGCCGGAACCAAAATACGGGCCCGATACCACCAAGTTTTAAACACATTTCATTTCCAAAACTCATAAATAATTTCAGAAAATAATTTTTTTAAAAAATTCATTTCTCGGGCTTGGGACCTCAGAATTTGATTCCGGGCGTATGCCCAAGTCCCATATTTTCCTACGGACCCTCTGGGACCGTCAAATTACAGGTCCGGGTCCGTTTACCCAAAATGTTGACCGAAATCAACTTAAATCTATTTTAAAGTTAAAATTCATTATTTTTCACAAATTCTCACATAATGGCTTTCCAGCTATGCGCCCGGACTGTGCACGCAAATTAAGTTGATGCCGAAAGAGGTTTTTGAGGCTTCAAAATGCAGAATGTACTTTTAAAAAAGTGATGATCTTTTGGGTCATCACAAGCAGCAAGAGTCCAACCCCCGATAGGAGAGGATGAAATGACAACTAGCTTTATTCGATCTCAAACGGATGTGACATACTATGAGAGATTGATAAGCATGATGGGGCAGAAATTCTCGGAAGTTGTTAGGATGGGAGATGTTATAAAAGAAGGTCTCAAATTTGGAAAGATTACAAACTTGGAAGCATTACAAGAAACGAGTAAGGCAATCTAGTCACGAAATATTAGAGGAGAAAGTAAGAAGAAGGAGAAAAAAGTATCCGTTGTTATGACCATCTGATCACAGCCTACTCCGCACTGCTAAAAAGTAGGAAGAGAGGGTCGCAATAGCTTTTACCCGATTTGTGGGTCAGGATCGATTTCCACAGGGAGCTAGGAATAGAGTCGAGTATCTATTTAGATTGGGATTGTTTAATTGTTCCAAATATCACATCCAATCATTTTTGGGTTTTTCTTTAATAATCTACTATTATCAACTACTAATTATAATTGCAACTAGATTATGCTAAGCGAGAATTGCTACAAGTTGTATCTAATGGATAAAAAGGCACTAGGGTAATGACATCCTCCTAGGTGGCCAATTGACGGGTAATTGAACCTAAGGCACGATTGACATGATTGGGGAATATGCTATAACCGTTGCACAATTTTACCCACTCTCACATCTCTCGGTAGAGAGAGTAATTTTGCCCAATTGACTTTCTCAAGACCAATAGGGTAGACAAATTTGCTCAAGCAACTGGGGTTCAAGTCGGGTATTACTCTCTCTAGGTTTAACCCTTTAATTGAGACTATCAATTCTCTTGAGTCCATCCCAATTCCTTGTTGGGTCCATTTCGGAGACTTAGGCTCTCTTTCTCAAGAAGAACCCAAGTCAACTTAGCATAAACTAGTGTTTGCAACCACTAATTCATAGATTAAACCATGAAATTGACCCAAATAACAAACACCCATAGTCAATCTAACCTTAAATCACAACACCAATCAATTACTCACACTAGGGTTCAACCACAACCCTAGCTAATGGGTCTAGCTACTCATGTTTGAAGAGAAAAACAGAGAAATAGATGAAGACAAAGATATATTAATTAATTGCTAAGGTAAATACAAAGATTCAATGATAAAAACTAAGTAAAAATGCCCAAAATGACTAAGAAAAGTCTTCTCACTAGCACAGCTAAGGTCTGATAATATCTGATACCCTAAAAATGAAAAAAGGTTTTATTTATACTAAGCTGGAAAAACTAGACAAAAATGCCCCTACGGGGTCAGTGCGGACCGCACAAAATGGTATGCGGCCGTACTAGGCTCTTGACTCTGAAAAATCAACTCTCTGAACCCAGGCTCCACAGACCGCACAGAATGGAATGCGGCCGCGGAGGAGTCTAGCGCGGTCCGCACAAACACGACCACGGACCGCATAGGCTTGAACCTTGGCACTTGACATCTCTCTGAAGTTTGCTTTCGCAGACCGCATAAAATGGTAGTGCGACCGTGGTGAATTAAGTGCGGACCGCACAATATGTACTGCGGCCGCACTACTTTGATGCCTTCAAATCCAGCTCTCTGAATCTCCCTAGTGCGGTCCGCACAAAGTGTATTGCGGCCGCACTAGGCCTGTTTGTCCTGAGTTGTCTTGTCTTTGGTACTTGTGCAAGTTTCACTCCTTTTGAGCCGATCTTTAGCATCTCGTTACTTTGTTGATCAAACCTGCAATCAAGCACAACTTATGAGCCTTTTGGGACTATTTTGTAAGAATTTATAATCAAAGCGTAAGCAAGAAGGAGCATGAAACACGTCAAAATCCCTAGTTATCACCATCCAAGATTGCATGCCTAACCAAATGTTAACCTACCAAAACCCGTTACCCCAACCTTCACACTATAGCTAATACACCCAAACTCCTTAACCTTATTACCAGCCTTCACCCATTCCCTATCCTGTTTATAATTCCCAACCAACCTATTATCCACCTCGAGCACCTACATACCAGAATCCATCATATACCCAAATCCACATATCCATTTAAACCATGCTACCAATCATAAAACTACCCAAACGCACCTAGACCTCGCCCGAGTTTTGAAAGAAAACAAGCCAAAACCTATACACCCTTAGTTGAACCTTTAGCCTAGTTGTATGAAAGGTTGAGAGCCGCATGAGTACTCCAACCAGTCTCGGGAAGAGTTCTCGACCCCCTCCCAGGATGGTATAATTGGACCAAGCATTATGCATATCACTCTGGTGTGACTGGACATGACACAAAAAATTGCCTTACTCTCAAAGATAGGATTGAAGAGTTGATCAAATTAGGAACCATCCAGCTTAAGGGAGCTCCCCCGAATGTGAACAACAACCCTCTTCCAAATCATGGTGATACTGGTATTAACATAATATCTACTAATGAAGATTGGAATTTGGAAGGAATTATTGTACCAGTTGAAGGCGAGAAAAAGGTTGTGTCATCTGCCTTTATTACTCCTATCATCACAATGCAAGTACGAGCACCAATCGAGGTGGACGTACTCCATCTGAAACCCAGGATCATGGCTCTAGTTGCTCAGACACCCTCATTTGATACCAAAACAGTTCTTTGGGACAATCAGTCTGATGTAAGGAATAAAGGAAAGGCAAAATTAGTTGTAGAAGGTGCTGCTGCAGGTATGACGAGATCCGGACAGTGTTATATTCCTAAAGAAGCATCACGAGGTACTTCAATTAAGGATAGAAACCAGAAAAAGTCTATGACAGAAGCAAAAACAGAAGAGTTTTGGAGAAAAATACAATGTAGCGGATACTCTGTTGTAGACCAACTTAAGAAGGTGCCGGCTCAAATTTCCCTTATGTCATTGTTGATGAGTTCTGAGAGCCACGGGAATGCTTTGGTAAAAGTACTCAACGAAGCATATGTGCCAACCGAGACAACTAGTGAACATTTGGAAACTATGCTAGCCTAAATTCTAGAAGCCCACAAGATTTCTTTTTACGAGGATGCATTGCCGCCTTAAGGTCTAAGTCACAACAAAGCTTTGCACCTCACTGTCATGTGCAGGGACAAGTTTGTTTCTAGGGTTTTGATTGATAATGGTTAAGCACTCAATATATGTCCTTTCACTACCCTCAAGCTTTGGGAATTGACATTGAAAAAGTTCGTGAAAGTTATGTGAATTTTAGAGTTTTTGATGGAGCACAAAAGAGCGCTATTGGTGAAATCAACATAGCATTACAAATTGGGTCTGTGAATTTTATCGTTGAATTTCAAGTGTTGGACATATCTGTTGCTTATAATTTGTTGTTGGGAAGGTCATGGATTCACATGGCTGGTGCAGTTCTTTCCACTTTATGCCAGAACGTGAAGCTTGTGTGGAATCACCAGGAAGTTGTGATTCATGGAGAAGCAAGCAATCCCATTCACCCCGGAAATTCAATCCCTGTCATTGAAAGTGTGGAGAGGTTGGACGGAGTCACTTTTCACAGTGAATAAATTATGATTGCGACTCGAGGTACAGAGGTGAAGTTGAAAAGTGTGTTCGTGATGGTGGCATCAGAAATATTGAAGAATGATTTCGAGCCTGGTCAAGGACTCGGAGCAAGATTGCATGGAATAGCGGAGCCAATTCACTTACCAGGGCAGAATAACACTTTTGGCCTAGGGTACAAACCCACTCCAAATGAAGCCTTAGAGGCTCGTCTCAAGAAAAAAAGTAAGATTGTCCTGCCACAGCCTATCCCGCCACTAAGCCAGTCATTCCCCAAGACAATTACTATTCATAATCTAGATGAATATGTTGAAGACAACCTCGTTGAAGGAGTAGAGAACCTATTCATTTCTGATTGCAACGTGATTCTGAAAGATTGCACTGAGACGCTAACTATTTGGGATGCCTCACCTGGAGATGTTTTGAACAATTAGACTTGTACCCTGTCCCCGGTTCATCGGGAGTCTTGGTAGAGGATTTTATTAATGCTTTTTTAACAACACGATTCAAAATTGAGGCCTAAATCTTGTCTATGGATTTTATGTTGTTTGCCTCGATCTTTTGGAAGCTTAAATGCGAAATCTGAATCAGCTTTTTCGTTTTACATTTTTTTTTGTCTTTATTGATTTTCTTTCTTATTTTTCAGCAAACGAATTAAGAAAAATGCCGACACTGTGAATGTGACATGCAATGAAACAAGTGAATAAAATAACAAGCAAGATCTTAGAGAATATGAAGAAGATATGCCGCCTGTAGAATTAACTAAAGAACTTGAGCAGTTTGAGAACAAATCAAAACCAAATTTGGATGAAACTAAGCTGATAAATTTGGGAAATTTAGAGTCTATAAAAGAAATAAAAATTAGTGTCCATTTGACACTATTAGAAAAGGAGAAATATGTGGATCTTTTAAGACAATACGTCGATGTGTTCACTTGGTCGTATGACGACATGCTTGGTTTAAACACTAATATTGTTTCACACAAGTTGCCAACGGACCCATCTTGTCCCCCGATAAAGCAAAAAATAAGGAAATTCAAAACAAACTTAAGTCTGAAGATCAAAGAAGAAGTCTCCAAGCAATTTAAGGCAAATGTCATCCGAGTCACGAAGTACCCCACCTGATTGGCCAACATAGTACCAGTACCGAAGAAAGATGGGAAGATCAAAATATATGTGGTTTATCGGGATCTCAACAAGGCTAGTCCAAAGGATGATTTTCCGCTTCCGAATATTCACATACTCATTGATAATTATGCAAAGCATGAGTTGCGGTCATTTGTTGATTGCTTTGCCGGCTACCACCAAATTTTGA
The DNA here is from genome assembly GCF_000715075.1 of Nicotiana tabacum. Lineage (NCBI taxonomy): Eukaryota > Viridiplantae > Streptophyta > Magnoliopsida > Solanales > Solanaceae > Nicotiana > Nicotiana tabacum. Next base: position 184,662,246 of record NC_134085.1, read on the forward strand.
TGGATGAAGATCATGCTGAGAAGACAACATTTATCACACCTTAGGGGATGTATTGATATCGGGTGATGCCTTTTGGACTCAAGAATGCAGGTGCTATATATAGGAGAGCTATGACAACTCTTTTTCATGACATGATCCATAAAGAGATTGAGGTTTATGTGGACGATGTCATCATCAAGTCATGGAAGAGTTTGATCACTTGGTAGACCTGAAGAAGTTCTTTGATAGGTTACAACGATATAATTTGAAGCTGAATCCCGCAAAGTATGCATTCGGAGTTCCAGCGAGAAAATTATTAGTTTCATTATTAGTAGAAGGGGCACAGAGTTGGATCCTTCAAAGATAAAGACTATCCAAGACCTGCCACCTCCAAAGAATCGGAAGGACGTGATGAGCTTCCTTGGTCGCCTCAACTACATCAGTCATTTCATAGTCCAATCAACGGTGATTTGTGAGCCGATATTCAAGATGCTGAGGAAAGATGTCATTACTAAATGGACAGAATAATGTCAACGAGCTTTTGATAGGATCAAGGAATATTTATCTAACCCACCAGTGCTAGTACCTCCGGAAGTTGGAAGGTCACTGCTATTATATGTGTCCATATCAGATAATGCATTTGGATGTGTTTTGGGGCAACATGATGAAACCGGGAGGAACGAGAAAGCTAATACTACTTGAGCAAGAAGTTCACACCCTATGAAGCACATTATCCTTTGTTGGAACGCACCTGTTGCGCCTTAACTTAGGTTGCACAAACGTTGAGGCACTACTTGTCAACATACACCATTTATCTCATTTCCAGGATGGACCCACTCAAGTACATCTTTCAGAAACCTATGCCTACAGGGAAGCTAGTGAAGTGGCACATTTTGCTAAGTGAGTTTGACATTGTGTATGTTACTCAAAAGGCCATCAAAGGACAAGCGTTAGCTGGCCACCTTGCAGAAAATCCTGTGGATGAAGAATACAAGCCACTTAGGACGTACTTCCCAGATGAAGAAGTATTGTTTGTTGGAGAAGACAATTCAGAAGCATATTCTAGTTGGAGAATGTTCTTTGACAGAGCCACAAACTTCGAAGGAGTCGGAGTTGGAGCAGTACTAGTTTCAGACTCTGGATAACATTATCCAATCTCAGCGAAACTTCAGTTTCTGTACACCAACAATATGGAAGAATATGTGGCTTGTGTACTTGGTCTTAGAATGGTCGTTGACATGAATGTCCAAGAGTTATTGGTTATAGGAGATTCAGACTTGTTGATTCATCAAGTACAAGGCGAATGAAATACAAAGAACACAAAAATCCTACAGTAAGAAGTTTATCAAAATGGACTTCAAGCATGTTCCAAGAGTTCAAAATGAGTTCGCAGATGCTTTGGAAACTTTTTCTTCCATGATTCAACATCCAGATGAGAACTACATAGACACCATCAAGGTGAATGTGCAAGATCAGCCAACTTATTGTTTCCATGTGGATGAAGAGACAGACAGAGAACCATGGTATTATGACATTAAGAGGTATCTCAAGATAAGGGATTACCCTGAAGGAGCAACCAATACCTAGAAGCGAACGCTTAGGAGATTGGCAAATCATTTTTTCCTAAACGTTGAAATCCTATATAGAAGGACTCCAGATTTAAGACTGTTGAGGTGTGTAAATGCTAGAGAAGCAACCAAGCTGATTGAAGAGATACATGCAGGAACATGTGGACCTAACATGAATGGTTTTACCTTGGCAAAGAAAATTCTGCGAGCAAGTTACTTTTGGATGTCCATGGAAACATATTGCATTCGTTTTGTACAGAAATGTCATCAATGTCAGATTCATGGTGATTTGATTTGAGTCGCATCTAATGAACTCAATGTGACGAGTTCTCCTTGGCCATTTGCAGCTTGGGGAATGAATGTCATTGGCCCTATTGAGCCTGTCGTATCGAATGGGCATAGATTCATCTTGGCAGCTATTGATTATTTTACAAGTGGGTAGAAGCCTCTTCCTAAAAGTCAGTTACAAAGAAGGTGGTAGTAGATTTTGTCCTCAATCTCAATAGTGACTTGATATGTTAAATATGTGATAAGTTCAAGATTACTCATCGAAATTCCACTCCCTACCGACCTCAGATGAATGGATCCGTTGAAGTAGCCAACAAGAATATCAAAAAGATATTGCGGAAGATGATTGATAACTGCAGGCATTGGCATGAGAAACTATCATTTGCTCTCCTTGGATATCTCACTATAGTCAGAACATCAACTGGGGCAACGCATTATCTTTTGGTCTATGGAACTGAAGCCGTGAATCTGAAATACCATCTTTGAGGGTCATCCGGGAAGCTGAGTTGAGAAATGCAGAATGGGTGAAGAATCGTAGGAACAAATAATGCTTATTGACGAGAAGAGAATGAATGCAGTTTTCCATGGTCAACTCTAACAAAACAGGATAGCCAAAGCCTTCAACAAGAAAGTGAAACCAAGATAGTTCAAACCAGGGCAATTGGTTTTGAAGCGCATATCCCCGCACCAATATGAAGCTAAAGGAAAGTTTTTACCAAATTGGCAAGGTCCATACATGGCGCATTGAGTATTGACTGGAGGAGCACTGATTCTAGCAGAAATAGATGATGAAGTATGGCCCAAGCCCATCAACGCAGACGCAGTCAAGAGATACTACATCTAGAGTCATATCTAGCAACCTCATTCTTTTCTATGTAATGCTTCTTAATGTAAATGAACTGCGTTTGGCCTAATTCCCGTTTAAGAGGGGATACGTAGGCAGTCCTGTTGGTTCGGTCTCGTTACAATAAAAATTCAATATTTCCCACCCAATTTGGAAACTAGGGCAAGTTTTAAAGGCATCGTCATGAGAAGGCACCAGTCATTGACGAAAGATGGTCAAGCAAAACAAATGACAGGATTTCAGATGAGGATGTTCACTTTGTTTCACAAGCATGTCACATTACAGAGTTCGGCAACAACTTTATTTTTATAAAATCATATATTTATGCATATTGTATTTATTAAAAATCGATTTTTCATCAAATGTTTCTTATCTATTTGTTCGCCAAGATTTAGTATTGGGCGGAGGTGGCAAGTCCAAACAAAATTAGAAGCGCAAGATTATCAAAGGCCAGAGCATCAAAGTCAACATAAATTAACCTCCCCCCAAAACTCACAATTGTTCTTTGAGTGCAGATTTTCAAGATAGAGGAAGCAGAAGAATCAACAACGAGTATAATTATGAAGACCATTTGCCGAGCGGTTTGAATTTCTTTATAGTATCTTATAGAAAACTACACCTCTTGAATGATGATGATCTTTAAAATCCAATGTTGAGATTTTACTAATGATAATTTTGTATCCTTATAAGATATTTTTAATACATTGATTGTCATTGCTTTTCATCCACTAATTTTTAAATGCAAACTGCATCACACATGACTTTAAATATATTGCACATTGGCTTTCAAATGCACCGCACCATTGTTTTCAAATGCACCACAAATGCACTGCACCATTGCTTTCTAATACACCGCACAAATACTTTCAAATTCATTGCACCACTGTTTTCGAATGTACCATTGCTTGCAAAATGCACAACATAAATGCTTTCAAATGCATTGTACTATTGCTTTCAAATGCACCACACAAATACTTTCAAATACATTGCACCATTGCTTTCAAATGCACCATTGCTTGCAAAATGCATAACATAATTGCTTTCAAATACACTACATTATTGCTTTCAAAGGCAGCACAAACGCACCACACAAATGCTTTCAAAATCACTATATCGTTGCTTACAAATGCACAATGCAAGTGCTTTCAAATATGCTGCACCATTACTTTTAAATGCACCACACAATTACTTTATAAATGCACAACAAATATTTTCACTACCTTAAATATTTGGCTTGAAAAGCTTCATTGGTCATTTGGCTTAAACGCCTCAAATTGCATCATCCTTTGGTTTAAATGCCTCATTTTCATCAATCATTGGCTTAAATGCCTAATTTCATCAAATAATGTGGTTGAATACTTCATTTACATAAATCAGCAGTGAAAGGCATCATTTACATGAATCATTGGCTCAAAGCCTCATTTCATAATTCATGATCAAAGCACTATTTTGAATACCTGGCTTATTTTATGATAATTAATGGCTTAGAGATGTCATTTTAATGAAACTATTTTTACTACTTATGCCATTTTTATATCTCGTTTATTAACAATTTTACCGAGTCTATTGAGCTTAGCAGGAAATATAACGCAACGCAGAACTCTATCTAAGCAGAAAACTGGGGCAGTTTGTTGGAAAGGAAGCCAAACTTGCCAGCAAAAGTCAAAGGTCTACTTTTGGACTCCGCTCGGCCTGACTCTCAAAATTCCAATTCAAAATCCTTATTTCAAACATCTTTTCTTTCAATCATGACCAACCGGGTGTCTAACACCCGGTGTCTCTATAATTCAATATTGGGGCATCATTTTTAGGATAAACATCAATCGTTCCCACTCTAGGGTACCATACATCTCGAACTACATATGTTCTGATTCTCGTATAACCCGAGGTATGCAGGCAACTCGAAATCAGGGTACCACCACAACTTTTTCAAAACATCAGTTATCCATAACTTTCCCATAACCTACTTTACACATAATCTTCCCAACATCCATATCGGTTCAATCAAACCGTACTTTATGGTCAAAACAAAATTGGCTACTATGTCAATTTCTTTTCCTGAAAACTCTTACATCATTTACGGTCAAAGAGGGTGTAACGACCCGGCCGGTCGTTTTAAAAATTTATGTGCCGATTCCCTATTAACTATTTTTCCCATATTTATTTCTGCTATTGTGAGTTGCCGGGATGAATTATTTGGAGTTTCAGAGGGTTTTGGGACACTTAATCTCTAAATGAGAGCTTAAATTTTGGAAATTTGACCGTGGTCGGAACAGTGTGAAG